>NC_136849.1:118746-213296 GCF_951394365.1 Tetrao urogallus | reverse complement strand
GGGGGAGGGACGAGCACAGCACCCATGGGTGGGGGGAGTGACGCCGCCTTGGGTGGGGGGGAGCATGGGAACACCACCAAGACACCATTGGATGTGAGATCACTGTGGGGAATGGTGACACTTGGGGTTGTGGGGGTGCTGTAGGGCATAGCAGCACTGTAAAGACGTCCGAGCACGTGGGGACATCATGGGGCACAGAAACAGCAAGAGAACATGGGGACACTGTGGGGTCCTGGGGACACTGTGGGGTCTTGGGAACACCAGGGGATGTGGGGCAGCATGGGGTGTGAGGTCAGTTAGGGGCAGGGGGATGGCGTGGGACGTGGGGACCCCGTGGGTACACCATCAGACACGGGGTTGTGGGAACGCTCCTTGGCATTGCCTCCACCCCCCCTGCCTGTCCCCATGTGGTGGCAAGTCCGGCTGATGTTATGGTGGACGGGACCAGGCTGTTGTAATGGGCGACAGGTCCTGGATATGATGGGTGATGGTTGCCATGGTGACAGCTGCATTATGAGCAGCCATGGTTGTCAGTACAGCTGTGGGTGACAGAGCCCAGCTCTTGCTGTGGGTGACAGTTGCCATGGCGACAGGCCCGGCTGTCTCTCTTAGGGTGACGGTTGCCATGGTGGCAGGCACAGACAGCCAATGCGGGTGACAGGGGGCTGCTGGTGACAGGTCTGACGGCCTCTTAGGGTGGAATTGCTGCGCGATGGGCCCGGCTGTCTGTTAGGGTGAGGGTTGCCATGGTGACAGGCACAGGCCGTCGCCGCAGCTGACAGGAGCTGTGCTGACAGGCCCAGGCTGCGGTTGTGCCGTCGGTCGCCATAGCAACGCCCCTCGAGCCGCCCCCCCCTCTAACCAACAGTTGTCACGGTAACGCCAGCCCCGCCCCATTCCCTTTTCCTACCGCGCCTGCGCTCTCCCACCCACCTCCCGCCCATCAATTGGCCGAGACCGAACGCCAGTCACCTCTTTCCGCGCTCCGATTCGCCGGCGACTCACGCCGCTCAAAGATCGGGGAGCGCCGATTGGTGGAACGGCCAGGCGGGCCCGGAAGGTTCTGGAGGCGGCGGGCTCTGGAAGATTCCGCCGCCGCGGCCCTATAAAGGCGGAGCCGCGGAGCTCGGCCGAACCGCCGCCATGGGGAAGGATTATTACCGGACGCTGGGTTTGGCCCGGGGAGCTTCGGACGAAGAGATAAAACGGGCTTACCGACGGCAAGCGCTTCGTTTTCATCCCGATAAAAACAAGGAGCCCGGAGCTGAGGAGCGCTTCAAGGAAGTGGCCGAGGCCTACGATGTGCTGAGCGACCCCAAAAAGAGGGAGATCTTCGATAAGTACGGCGAGGAGGGTGAGTGGGGGGGGGGGTCGGGGCTGTGGGCCTCTTAAGGGGGGACTTTGGGGCTGGGGGGGGGCTTGGGAGGGGATTTGGGGGCTTTGGGGGGAGGTTGGGGGTTGTGGGGTGTCGTTGGGGGGAGTTGGGGGCTATGGGTCCCGTATGGGGGGCTGTTGGGGCGGGATTGAGGGGTTCTGGGGTGCTCTGGAGGGGATTTGGGGGCTGTGGGGGGGTTTGGGGGGCTGCGGGTCCCATATGGGGTGGAGTTCAGGGGCTGTAAGGTGCTTTGGAGGTTATTGGGGTGGGGTTGGGGGGCTGTGGGGCCCTTGGGAGGGGATTAGGGAGCTTTGGGGGGGGAGTTGGAGGGGGTTGGGGGTTGTGAGTCCCATGGGGAGGGGTTTGGGGGCTATTGGGGGGAGGTTGAGGGGCTCTGGGGTTCTCTGGAAGGGATTTGGGAGTTTCGGGGGTGGATTGGAGGCTGTGGGGGGGGTTGGGGCTCTGGGGGGTGGTTGGAGGTTGTGAGGTGTCATGGGGGGGGTTGGAGGAGTGTCGTGGGGGCTTGTGGGGCTGTAGGGTGTTTTGGGGCCTATTGGGGTGGGGTTGGGGGGGCTGTGGGGATTTGGGGGCTTTGGGGGGGATTGGAGAAATATCGTGGGGGGGATTGAGGGCTGTGGGGTATTTTGGGGGCTGTTGGGGAGGGGCTCAGGGGTTCTGGGGTCTATGGGAGAGGATTTGGGGGCTGCGGGGGGGGTTTAGGGACTGTAGGTTGTTGTAGGAGGGGATTTGGGGGCTGCGGGGTATTGGAGGATGGGGGGGCTTTAGGTTTTGGGGGTTTCAGGTTTTTATGGTGGGAGGTTTGGGGTGTCATGATGGGGTCTGGCAGCTGTTCCAGGGGTCCCGGATCATTGTGGGGTATGGGGGGGTTGTGGGCCTTGTGAAGGCATGGGGGTGAGGTGGAGGGGGGGGGGGGTTTAGGGGTTGGCAGCAGGGGGGATATGGCAGTCGGGCGGGGGGGGGAAGGTCAGCAGGGGGGCTATGGGGGATGTGGAGAAGTGAGTGGCAGGAGGTTTATAGGATGCAGAGCTTCTTATAGGGTGTTATGGGGTGGGAGACGATTGGGGGGGGGGGGGCTTCCTGTGTTCTGCGGGCTGTGGTAGCACTCATTGTGGGGTGTTTGGGGGGTTGGGTTTTATTAGGATGCAGCAGGTGGGGGGGAAGCTGTGGAGTGGGGTTTATTGGGAGGGGGCCAGGGGGGGACATGAGATTTGTTAGGGGGCACATGGGGGGTTATGGGGGGGGAGCACGTGGGGCAGAGGGGGTAACAGGAGTGGTTGTGGAACTTGTGTGGGGTGAGGTGCAGCGCTTATGGGGCCCTTGTGGCATGGGGGGGGTCGGGGTGGTGCTGATGGGGTGTGGGGTCAGCTGTGGGGCGTTGGGGGGGGGGGGGGATGCGGCCACGAGGAAGCAGTCAATGGGGTTACTTGTGGGGCAGAGGGAATGCAGGGCAGCGTAGTTATGGGGCAGGGGGGTATTGAAGGTGTTTGGGGGGGGAGGGGGAGGGGCGGCACATTGAAGGCAAGGCATGGAGGAGAAGGAGGGGATCGAGGGGGGGGGGTTCTGAGCCCCCACCCCCGTTATCCATGGCGATGGGTTGTGGGGCTCAGTGCTGAGGTTTGGCTGCTGGGCCATCAGGGCGTGGGAGGGAGCGGCAGCGTCAGGCCCTGGGGGGGGGAGTGATGTGGGGTGTGTGTGTGTGTGTGTGTGTGTGTGTGTGTGTGTGTGTAGGGGGGGGGCAGCGAGCAGGGCCGGCCGGTTTGAGGCTCGTTAAGGCGCCGCTAATGAAGGGCCGGGCGCAGGGAGTGGTGCTGAGCTGGAAGAACCGGCCTGGGCGTCACTGGGTGACGGAGGGGGGGGGGTGGTGAGGATGGGGGAGGATGGGGGGTTGGGGGGGGTAAAGAGGGGGTTTGGTGAGGATGGGGGCTTGGTGAGGGGGAGATTGGGGGGAGGGGGGGGGGGGGGGGGGTTGGTGAGGGGAGATGGGGGGGTTGGTGGTGAGGGGGGGGTTGGTGGTGAGGGGGGGGCCGTGGTGAGGACGGGGGGTGACAACCCGGCTTCTCCCAACCCCGCAGGGCTGAAGGGCGGAGCGCCGACGTCGGGGCCGGGGGGCTCCAATGGCCCCACGTTCACCTACACGTTCCGCGGGGACCCCCACGCCATGTTCGCCGAGTTCTTCGACGGCCGGAACCCCTTCGATACGTTCTTCGTGCAGCGCAACGGCGACGAGGAGATGGACATCGACGACGCTTTCACCACCTTCCACATGGGGGGGTTTGGCAACATCAGCTTCCCCCGCGGCCGGGGGGGGCAGGACGGCGCGTGCCGTAAGCAGGACCCCCCCGTGCTGTACGACCTGAGGGTTTCTTTGGAGGAGATTTACACGGGCTGCACCAAGAAGATGAAGATCTCTCACAAACGCCTGAATCCCGACGGGAAGACGGTGCGCAACGAGGACAAAATCCTGAGCATCGAGGTGAAGCGGGGCTGGAAGGAAGGCACCAAAATCACCTTTCCCAAAGAAGGCGATCAGACCCCCAACAACATCCCGGCCGACATCGTTTTTGTCGTCAAAGACAAACCCCACAACGTTTTCCGTCGCGAGGGCTCCGATATCATCTACCCGGCCAAGATTAGCCTGCGAGAGGTGAGTGCTGGGGGGGGAGGTGATGTTTGGGGGCTGGGTTGGGGGTCTCTGCTTGCTGAGCCGCTGTCTGTGCTCGCATCCAGGCGCTGTGCGGCTGCACGGTGAACACGCCGACGCTGGACGGCCGCAGCATCCCCATGGTCTTTAAGGACGTGCTGAAACCCGGCGTCAAACGGCGCATCCCGGGCGAGGGGCTGCCGTACCCCAAAAACCCCGAGCAGCGCGGCGACCTCATCATCGAGTTCGAGGTCAAATTCCCTGACAGGATCCCTCCCTCCTCCAAAACCATCCTGGAGCAGATCCTGCCCGTGTAGCGGAGCGGCTTTGGGGCTGTGGACTTTTGGGGGAGGTTTGGTTTTGAGATTCTCTTCCTTTTTTTTTTTTTTCGTGGGGTCGGGGAGAGCAGGGCGGCGCTTTGGGGCGCGTGGTGGAGAGAGGCGTGCGGTAGTCGCTGCTCCCCAAAAAAATGCTCCCGGGGGTCCCCTGTGCATCGGGCGCCGATTTGTCACCTCCTCGCTGCAGCCTGTGGCGCTGGGGAGCGCGGTGTCACCTCCTGCCTGCGTCTGCGGGGAGGGGACGGCGCTGTGAGCACCTGTGGGTGACAAAGGTGGCGCCGTCACCTTCTCTCCACCACCTCCATCTGCTGAGGACCAAAGTGTGACCCCACTTCCCCTCCTCCCCCCCGCTTTACTGCCATCTCTGTGTACTGGGACCAAAGTGTGACATCCCTGACCCTGCGCGAGGGTGACAGGGATGGGGCTGCAACCTCATTACTGCTGCCTGGGGGTGACACAAAGCACGGTGTGTGTCCTCGGCGCCTCCTGTACCCATGGGGACCTCCCAGCTGTCCGTGGGGGGCAGGGACTGCCATGTCCCCACCATCTCTGCCTCCTGGGGGCTGCGGTGTGACTGCCACAGCTGCCCGTGGGTGACAGGGACCACAGCGTCACCTCCTGAGCGCCTCTGAGTGTTGGGAGCACAGTGGGAGCCCCGCCGTGTCACCTCCTTGAGGCCATCTCTCTCTGTTGGAACCACGGCGTGACCTGCACAACTGCTTGTGGGTGACAGAGCCCCCCGTGTCACCTCCTCAATGCCATCCCCCGTGTTTGGGGACCGCAGCGTGATCTCCATAAGCATCTGCAGGTGACAGGGAGCACCGTGTCGCCTCCTGATGCCCATCTGTGTGCGCTGGGGACCGCAGTGTGATTCCCCACAGCCTCTGATGGGCGACAGAAGCCACCACGTCACCTCCTCCGTGTCACCTCCATCCTCTGGGACCACAGTATGAGCTCCACAACTGCCTGCAGGTGACAGGGACCACCGTGTCACCTCCTGATGACCTCTGTCGGGACCACAGTGTGACCTCCAGCTGCCTGTAAGGTGACCAAGACCCACCGTGTCACCTCCTGATCGCCACCTCTTGTGTGTCGGGGACCACCGTTGGATCTCCACGGCCATTTTCAGGTGACAGGGACCCCCGTGTCACCTCCTCAATGCCATCTCTGTCTGTTGGGACCGCAGTGTCACCCCCTCCGTGGGCGAAACGCTGGATTCTCATTGACATCTCTGTGGTTGTGGAGGACCCACAGCATCCATGGGTGTTGGGAATCTCCCTGCCCCGAGTGTCCCCACACCATCCTGGGGGCTCCTGTCCCCTTCCCATGGGGTGGCACCATGGGGGTGGGAGAGGGGCGTCCTTTCCCCCCGCCCCGGTGTGCTCCGGGTGCTCCCTTCTTATCCTTTGGGATAAAAACAACCAGAAAAAGGTCTGTTCCTGGAACAGGAGCGTGCACACTGTACAGATATATTATTAATACTATTTTTTTTGTATAAAATGCTGTATAGTTCTGTGTAATTAGTAAAAAGCTGCTGAGGCAGGCCTGGCTGCATGCCTTTTTGTCGGGGGAGGGAGAATAAAGCTTGGAGTCCTGGGATCTGTCTGCAGTGCTGCTGGGGGGGGGAGGTTCGCTCTTCCTTCTCCACTGCTCTCTGGGTCCCCTTCCTCCCCTCGCCTTCCTGCCCTTTTTACCCCTTCAGTTCCCCATTCGCCCCCTCCCTTCCCTCCTGTTACCCCTCCTCCCCCATTTCCACCTCTCGCCTCCCATTTGCTGCGTTTTATCCTTAAATTGGCAAAATGGGTTTCACTGCGCCCTCAGCTGGTTGGGGTATCGGCTCTGCTGCCCGTAGTGCACAGCAGGCAGCCGGTAACTTCAATCAATCGTGCCCTGCCTTTCTTCTGCTCCGTGACAAACCTGATGCCACAACCCACGGGGCTTTCAGGTGGGATTTTGGCACTGCCGCAGGCCCCAGCAGAACCCGTGCTGATGAACGTTGAGCTCAGCTGGAAGGCTGGGATCAAAGCACCCAGTGCCTGGGCCTGCGGCACGGCTGCCTGCGCTCCCTGCAGTGCCTCTTGTTCTCCCCTGGTCCCATTTTTGGGTATCGGGATATTCCCCCAAAATTCCTGCAGCCTCAGCAGGGCCTGGGAAAGCCTGCCCTCGTCTGTTGCTGCGCTGCGCAGTGCTGTGGCCTTTCCTGCCCAAACTACAGCCAGGAATTTCACCCCCAGGCCTGTGGCCCCAACCCCCAGCTTCCACCACACCGGGGGTCTGGGGAAGGGGAAGGTCTGCCCCCATCGCCTGCTGTGTTCCTCCGGGACCCAGAAGCAGCTGGAGGAGGGCATCAACTGCAAGGGGGATTTGATAACGGCACTGCTGGCCCTCAGAGCTCCATGCAGGGGTTGGGTTTAGGATGGGTTTGGGGTGGGGTTGGGGTTGGATTGAGATTGGGATGAGGATGGGGGATGGAGGTGAGATGGAGGTGGGGATTGGAGTTGGGTGGAAGTGAAGTTGAGATTGGGATGAAATTGGGATTGAGATGAGAATGGGGCATGGGGTTGGGAATGGGATTGGGGTGGGGTTGAGATTGGGATTGGGGTGGGGTTGAGATGGGGACTGGATTGGAGTTGGGTGGGATTGAGGTTGAGATTGGGTTCAGATTGGCATGGGGATGAGGATGGGGCACGGGATTGGGGTGGGGATTGGGATTAGGATGCAGTCAAGATGGGAATTGGGACTGGGATGAGGATGAGGCGCGGAGTTGGACTGAGATTGGGATGGGGGTTGGGGTGGCGCTGAGATCCAGTTGAGATCGGGATTGGGCCACGGGGAACCCAGGAACGCCAGCTTCTCCCTGCGCCCCTTCCGCCGCCTCCCTGCGCTCCCGTGACCCCACCCGCAGCGCCCAGCGCAGCACGGAGGGCGGAAACGCTCCAGGAGGGCCGAGCTGCCCTCACTTCCGCCCTCACTTCCCCCTTCCCGCCGCACCCTATTGGTTAAGAAGACATTCTCCTTTACTTCCGCCCTCTCGCCGCGTCCCATTGGCTACGAGGACAGGGCGGCGCCGCTGATTGGGCGGACGCGTAGGCGAGCCCCGCCCTTTCCGGCGTTCCATACCCCGGCAGCGCCCGGCTGGAGTGCAGTGCTCAGCGGCGCCGGCACCGAGAAATCAAGCCGGGGGGGTCCCAAAAACCCCCGGAACGAACCGACACCGCGGGGGAGCGGGCGCGGGGGGACGCCGGCGGGGCGGACTGAGGGGGTGAGGGGCGCCTTCCGGGGCTCCCCGGCCTCCCCCATGCCGCTGGGCCTGGGCAGGCGCAAGAAGGCCGCACCGCTGGTGGAGAACGAGGAGGCGGCGGGGGGCCGGGGGGGAACGGCTGGGGGGGACGGAGGAGTCGGGGGAGATCACGGGGGTGCGGGCGGTGCCCCCCCCGCCGGCCCGCAGCCCCCCGGGTTGCCCCCGCCGCCCGCCGCGCTCCGGCCCCGGTTGGTGTTTCACACGCAGCTGGCGCACGGCAGCCCCACGGGCCGCATTGAGGGATTCAGCAACGTGAGGGAGCTGTACGGGAAGATCGCCGAGGCGTTCCGCATCCCGCCCGGGGAGGTGGGGCCTGAGATATGGGGTGGGGGAAATAGGGGGGTCATCGGGGGGCTGGGAGTGGGGATGGGGGAGATGTTGGGGTGCCAAAGAGTCTGGGAATAGGAATGGGGGAGATACTGGGGGGGCTGGGTGGGGTGAGAATGGAGATGGGGAGATATTGGGGTGGTTGATGGTTGATGGGGTGCTGGGGGAGTCGGGGAGGGGGGAAATATTGGGGTGTTTGTGTGGGAGGGAGGATGGGGGGTATATTGGAGGGCTGGGGGGTTTTTGGGATGCTGGGGGTCTGGAGGTGAGGGAAGGGGGAAATATTGGGGTGTTGGGGTGGTTGTTGGTCAGTGGGGGGGGTCTGGAAATGCAGATCGGGGAGATATTGGGGTGTTGGGAGGCCTGGGGGTCATAGGGAGTAAATAGGGGTTATTGGGGTGCTCAGGGGGCTGGGAATGGGGATAGGCAGCTGGGGGGGAGAATAGGGGGAAATATTGGGGTGCTGGGGGGGGGAGTGGAGATGGGGAATCAGCATTGTAGGAGGAGTATAGGGGGTTATTGTGGGGCTGGGAGGGGGGGGGAATGTGGATAGGCAGCTGGGGGGGGAGGGGGGAGGGGGGATTAAGAAGGAACGTTTGGGTCCTGGGGGGGGGGGGGGGGGGGTAGAGGGAGACTCATGAGGGGAGGGGTGGTAACAGGGACCTTAGGGGTAAATTTGGAGTGCTGGGGGTTTGGGGGAAGGCATCCTAGTGGAAGAATGTGGGGCAAGATCGATGCACGTGAGTGGGGTGAGCCCCCCCAATATTCCACCCCCCCCCCCAGGTGATGTTCTGCACGCTGAACACGCACAAGGTGGACATGGAGAAGCTGCTGGGGGGGCAGATCGGCCTGGAGGACTTCATCTTCGCTCACACCAAAGGGCAGCGCAAGGAGGTGGAGGTGCTCAAATCCGAGGAGGCTCTGGGGCTGACCATCACCGACAACGGCGCCGGATACGCCTTCATCAAGGTGGGGAGGGGGGGTGAGGTTATGGGGGGGGGGGGCGTGGGGACGTCCCTGGGTGTTGTGAGGGGGCGCAGGGGTGTCCTGAGGGGGGTTGTGCCAGAGGGTGCAGGGACGGCCTGGGGGGGGACGTGGGGGTGCCTCTGATCGCTGTGGGGACACGGGGGTGTTCTGAAGTGTTGTGGGGGGGCGTAGGACTGTTATGGGGGTATCTGTGAGCATGGGGGGACGTGGGGGGGTGGAGGGGCACGGGAACGTCCCTGGATGTGCGTTCGGTCCCTGAGGTCACAGGGGGACACCCATGAGTGGATGGGGGGGGTTATGTGGGGCCAATCCGCCTCCATCTCCACCCCCAATCCCCTGCGGAATGTCGTTAATCACCGCTAACGAGCACCGTTCACCCCCCCCCCCCACCCCCCATGGCAGCGGATCAAGGAGGGCAGCGTGATCGACCGCGTGCCGCTGATCGGCGTCGGGGACATGATTGAGGCCATCAACGGGCGCAGCCTGGTGGGAGCGCGGCACTACGACGTGGCGCGGGCACTGAAGGAGCTGCCACGAGGGAGAACCTTTGCCCTGCAGCTCACCGAGCCCAGAAAGGCCTTTGGTGGGCAGGGGAGGGGGATGGGGAGTCGTGGGGGGGGCTGGGGTTGGGATTGGATTGAGATTGGGATGAGGATGGGGGATGGAGGTGAGATGGAGGTGGGGATTGGAGTTGGGTGGAAGTGAAGTTGAGATTGGGATGAAATTGGGATTGAGATGAGAATGGGGCATGGGGTTGGGAATGGGATTGGGGTGGGGTTGAGATTGGGATTGGGGTGGGGTTGAGATGGGGACTGGATTGGAGTTGGGTGGGATTGAGGTTGAGATTGGGTTCAGATTGGCATGGGGATGAGGATGGGGCACGGGATTGGGGTGGGGATTGGGATTAGGATGCAGTCAAGATGGGAATTGGGACTGGGATGAGGATGAGGCGTGGAGTTGGACTGAGATTGGGATGGGGGTTGGGGAGGGGTTGAGATCCAGTTGAGATCAGGATTGGGATCGGGCTTGGAGTTGAGGCTGGGGTTGTGCCTGAGGTTGGGATGTGGGGTTGGGGTTGAGAGTGGGATTGGATTGAGGATGGATTGGAGCTGAGGTTGAGATTGATTTTGTGTTGGGGATTGGAAGCAGGGTTGGGACTGGAGTGGGGATGGGGACACAGAGTGGGATTGGGTTGGGGCAGTTTGGGACTGGGGTTAGGGTCGGGATGGGGGTTAAGGACTGTGGTTGGGGGAGGGTCCTGTAGGGTGTGGGGTGACCCCAGGATTTACGCCCAACTCCCCCTCCATTGCAGACATGATCAGCCAGCGCACGGCGGGGGGCCGGGGGGGGGGCACAGCGCTGGGCAGCGGTCGGGGCACCCTGAGGCTGCGCGCCCACGGCCCGGCCACCGTGGAGGAGCAGGTGGGTTTGTGTGGGGGGAGGGGGGGGTCGTGAGGGGGGCGGAGGGACGCTGGGGACCCTCCTTAACGTCCCCCTGCTGTCCCACCCCCATCAGCCCAGCGCCTTCGAGGAGCGCGCCATCGCCAAGGTGGACGATCTGCTGGAGAGCTACATGGGCATCCGCGACACCGAGCTGGGTGAGGGGCGAGGGGGGCGGCTGCGGGGGGGGGGGGGGGGCTCCACCTGAGCGACCAGAGAGGCCTGGCAGGTGGGTGTGGGGTGAAGCAGGGGGGTGGTGCCTGGGGAGGGGGGTTACTGAGGGCTGGGGGCCCCCCGGGTGACCTCACTGCCGGGGTTCCCGCTGACCCCGTGTCCCCATTGCGAAGGAGCTGGGGGGTCCCTGACCATCCGTGTGTCCTGCAGTCACTGTTATGGCGGAACAGGGACCCCTGGCTGCCCCTTTGCCCGCTGGGTGTCCCCACGTCCCCACCATCATGGACCTGGGGGTCCCTTCTGTCCCCATGTGCACCATGGAGGAGCTGAGGGGGCCCCGAGCGTCCCGACTGTCCCAGTGCCCTCACAGCTGCCACCACAGCTGAGCTGCATTCCCTTGGGTGTCCCTGTGTCCCCTCTGGCGTCCCCTGACTGACCCCACAATCTCACAGCCCTTGTGATGCCTCCTGCCTGTCCCCACATCTCGCTGTCCCCGCAGCCGCCACCACGGCGCAGCTGTGTTCCTCTATGTTGTCCCCTCCCTGTCCCCGCATCCTGGTGGCCCCGCAGCGCAGCTGAGTTCCCATGGGTGCCCCCACATCCCCTATGACGTCCCCTGACCACCTCGTTGTCCCCACAGCTGCCACCATGGTGGAGCTGGGCCGCGATGCCCGTGACCCCGACGCTCTGGCGCAGGCCCTGGACTCACAGCTCGGGGACTTCGCCTTCCCTGATGAGTTCGTCTTCGACGTCTGGGGGGCCATTGGGGACGCCAAGGCGGGGCGCTGCTAAGGGGGGGGCACCCCAAAACACTCAGAGCACCAGGAGCCACCTGTCGCCACCAGCTGACCCCCAAAATGCTGGAAGAGCCCCCCCCCCCCGAATTTTGGGTGCCTCTCTTACAACACTAGCCCACCTTCCCCACCCCCCCCAGCCACGTAACACCGGGGGACCCCATCGGACCACTGGAACCTCCCCATTTCCTGGGACCCTCCCACACGTTCATCCCTGGGACCAACACTCCACGCTGGGCCCCCCACCCTCAATAACGCTCCCCCAAGGGCTTGAGGACCCCCCCCAAATAGGTTAGGGTACCCCCAATCTCAGTAGGAACCCCCCTATGCCCTCCCCCCAAACAGTTTGGGACCATGGCAGTAAATGCTGGCCCCACTCTCAATATAAATTGCAATTCCCTCCCCCCCCCACAGTAACCTGGGACCCCCCCATGGGATTTGTGTGCCCCAGCCTTCGCAGGACCCCCTTCCTCTCCCACCGAGGAGCCCCACATCCCCTGGGACCCCTCCCACCCCCTCACCACTGAGCAATCCTTGCCCCTTCCCCCCCCAGTTTGAGTGGGGGGGCCATTCTTGAGCCCTGCCCCCGGCCCCCCAGCGCTGCAGGGTGAGGAATGAGGGTCCCCCCTTAACCCCCCCCCCTCCCCCAAAGGCTTTACTTTGAAGGGGTGAGGGGGGGGTTGGGGGCAGACCGGAGCCACCCTGTGCTTTCCCACCCCCCCCCCCATCTACACCAAATCCATTCCGGTGCCAATCTGAGCCTGTCACACACTGTCACACACTGTCACCTCCTCCCCCCCTCCCCCCCCCACAATTGCGCTGTCGTCCCCTCCCCCCGTCTCCCCCCCCCCCCATCGCACTGACTACCTCGGGTGGGGGGGGGGGGGCAGCAATTTTCCCCCCCTGGGGTCTCTCTGCTACAGCTTGGGGGGGGAGGGGGAATGGGAGGGGGTCCTGGAGCTTGGGGGGGGGGGGCATATTTTTGTATTGTACATGGAGAGTGACTTTAACATTAAATAGGGAGAAATTGGGATTGCTTGGTGAATGGGGGGGGGACATTGAGGGAGGACATACAGGGGGGTGGGGGGAGCAATGCAGGAGGATCTGCCTGAGCTTTTTCCCCTTCCCTCCCATTGCAGCGCACCCAAACTTCTCCAGTGCCCCCCAACCCCCCCCCCCCCCCGCTCCCTTCCCACCCCAACTCTGCCTCATCAAGGCCACCCCCAGCAGATACAATCCGATTTATTCCCCCAAACCAACCAACAAACGACGACTTCTCAATCCTAAAATCCCAACGCAACGCCCCCAGAACCGAAGCGGCGCCGTCCTCACGTTCGTTCTTGGGGAACTGGACGGATTCCATCGTTTTTCAACCTAAAACAAAGGGGGGGGGGGGAGAAGCAGAGCTCAGTGCATCTGTGCCCCCACAGAATCCCCCACCCCAAACCCAAATGCAGGAAAAGGGGAAAAATGGAGGTGCTGGAACAGCTGCCCAGAGAGGCTGTGGATGCCCTGTCCATCCCTGGAGTTCAAGGCCAGGTTGGATGGGGCCCTGGATTCAATGTGGAGGTTGGGGGCCCTGTGTGTGGCAGGGGGGGGGTTGCAGTTTTATGATCCTTGAGGTCCCTTCCAACCGTTGTGTGATTCTGTGAAATGAAATGGATCTGCGGGGGGAGGAGGGGGGTGGCGGCACTCACGGTGTGGGGACACTCAGAGTTGCTCAGCTGCTGCCGGAGCTGCTTCCTTCTCCTCCTCTTCTTTCTCCCCACCCTCAGGTCCGCTTCTGGAGGGTTCCTCATCCTGGGGGGGTTCTTCATCCTGGGGGCCGTCCTCGTCCTGTAGGAACGGGGGCAGCAGCGGGGGCCGGGGGGGGCGGCGGAGGAACTCCTCGTGGGGCTCTTCTGGGGCTGGCGGATCCGCGCCCGCGGTGTCACCCGTGTCCTCGGTGTCACCCGTGTCCTCGGTGCCATCACCCGGGGCTCTGGCATCGCCCGGCTCGCCGGCGTCACCCGGTTCGTTCGCATCGTCACCCGGACCTTCAGCATCAGCATCAGCCGTGACCTCGGTGCCGTCACAGCCGTCCTCGTTGTCGGCCAGGTCCTTGCCGTCGTCACCCGGATCCTTGGGGACGTCGCACTGATCCCCCAGCTCTGTGCTGTTGTCACCCGAACCAGCCACGTCCGCGGCGCCGCATCCGCTCGCTCCTTCCATCCCTTCTCCTTCCTCCGGGATCTCATCCGTGAACGGATCTTCTCCCTGGGAAAAAGAACAGCGGGGAAGGTTGCGCTGAGCGCGGCCGGGGCGCGGAGCCGGGAACCATCGGACGCCGGGAGCGGGATCCAACGCTTTCAGCAGGAGAAGCCGAGATCCCGAATCGCGGTGGCCCGGCTCTACGGCACGGGCGCACGGAGCAGATCCGACAGCGCTGCCTTCCTCCAGGGGGAGCCGGCCGCCCCCTGCGCGTGCCTTTAATTGTCGGAGCTCGTTATCTCGTCGGAAGCTCCCAGAGAGCAGCGGCGGAGCCCCGCAGCCGCGCCCCGCTCCCCACGGCCCCACACGGGCGGGCTGCTCGCCCCACGGAGCCGATGGGAGGCTCAGCCCCACGCTCGGCCGCCTCCGTGCGATCCATGCAACGTTTCGCTCTTCCCTGCTCGGGTTCACCGGAGCCGGAGCCTTGTCCGGGAAGCACCGGGAAAAGCTACGGGAATGCCGGCTGCCAGCGGAGCCGTCAGTCCTCCCGCCGGCTGTGCCCAGCGGGGCAGTCCTGGCACGCAGCGCCCCGGCTCCGCTGGGGACGAGGCAGCTTTCGGGCATTACCTGCAATCCTTCAGTTTTTTCCCCTTTTTTCAGCTTTAGGCACCTGGGAACGGTACGGAGGACGGCGCCGGGGTGGCTCCACGCTCTCCTCCCGCCGACGGCCGGCGGCCGGGCGCGCTTAGCTCTGCCGGCAGCGTGGGACGCCGTCGCTCGGGAGGTGACGGCGGTGCCGGTGACGTGCCTGGGGACCCTGGCAAGGGGTAGATGGATGGAGTCGTAACTTGAGCGAGCGGCAGAGCCCGGAGGGCGGCGCCGGGCGAACGCAAAGCTCGGCGGCTCTGTGCGCCGGACCCAAGAGGATGGAGTCGCAGTTGGGTTGGGAAGGCCAACGTGATGCCGATGGGACAAGGGGGGTCTCCCAGCGCATCCCGGTGCCCCCCAGGGTCGGGGGAAGCGGCTCCGTGGCGTCGTCGCGGGGCTGCGAGCTCTCCTCCGGCCCCCTGCGGGTTTCCGGCTTCCTCCTGCCGCTCCGGCGCCGCGCTGGCCCTAAGGACCCGCTCCTCGCGCCGTGGGCTGGCCCGGGGGCAGCTCCTGCTTCCCACCGGGATCTCGGGGCAGCGAGCGAGGTGCGGCGCCTGGAGGCTCTGTGCCGTGGGGTCTCTGCAGAGCTCGGCTCTGTGCGGGACGTGGGGTGGCTCGGGGCCGTCCCCGGAGCACGCTGCACCCAGCTGAGCTCGGGCCTCGTGCTCGGAGTGCCTTTGGGGCTTAGTTCCTGCTTTTTTTGTTTTGTTTTGGTTTGGTTTGGTTTGGCTATTTGGTGTCTTTAGTGATGGTTCATAACTGATCTGGGGGTTACGGTAGGTACTGTACAGTCTGCAAGTTAAAAACACGAGAGGTTGTGAACCGCCTCCAGAGTGAGAGAAACCAGAGCCAAAATTCGGCCTTTCCGAAGGCAGCAGCAGAGAGGGAGCGGAGCCTCCCCGCATCTCGGCGCTGCAGCGCACAGCCGGCGCGCACTGAACGCACGCAGCGCACGCGTGCGGCTCCCGGAGCTGAGCACCGCCCCCTCTGGCTCACCTTGAGGTACTTCTCCAGCATCTTGACGATGTGTTTGTTGTTCAGGACGCTCTTGGCCACGTGCAGGCTGGTCTTCTTGAACTGCTCGGCGGCCATCTGGGGAGGAAAAGAACCCGTGTCAGAGCGGGGAAGCCACACGGGAGAAGGGAACCCAACAGACGGCAAGGGGGGCTCGAGAAATGTTGGAGAAGGGAGCCCACGTAGGAAAGAGAAACCGACCGATGGCACAGAGAGAAACCCAACCCGTGCTGGAGAGAGAAACCAAGGAATATGGGAGAAGGGAACCCAACCAATGCCAGGGAGAGAAAGCGACAAATACTGCAGGGGGGAACCCAACAAACATCAGAGTGAGGAACCCAACCAGAATCAGAGGGAACCCAACGATGGTTGGAGAGAAGAACCCAAAAAATGTCAGAAAGGGGAACCCACATTGGAAAGGGAACCACGAGGGAAAGGGAACCCAAGAAATGCAAGAAACCCAACACGCAATGGAAGGGAACCCAACCAACGTTGGAAGAGGGAACCCATGCTGGAAAAGGGAATCCAACCAACATCAGAGAGGGAAACCCAATGAACATCAGACAGGAAAACCCAACCAGCCTCAGAGAAGGGATACCAAGAAATGTTGGAGGGGGGAAACCAGACTGGAGAGAAGGGAATCCAACAAAGGTTGGAGAGGGGAGCCCACATCAGAAAGGGGAATCCAACAAGTGTCAGAGTGGGGAATCAACACCACAGGAGGGAACCCAGCATCAGAGTTGTGGGATTTGGGCTCGAGGTGTTCAGACTCTTTTACAAATCCCAGAACTGCAGGAGGATGAAAGTGGAGCCTCTGGACCTTCCCCAGTCCAACCACTGGTCCTGTGATGTTTAAGGATCCTTCCAACCCAACCATTCCATGGTTCTGTGACCTCAAGGGACTCCTACAGCCCAACCCATCCTAGGATTCTTTTTGTTATTGGCCCAACCCATCCCGTTTCTAAAACCTCATTTAGACATTTACTGTCTCCCATCTGAATTTCTCAAGCGCCCTCAAATTTTAAGTCAGAATTTTTCAGTCAGAATTCCAGCAAATGCAGATTGAGAGAGAAGGAAAACTCAGCCTGCACATGTAGTTAACTCATTAGTTAAATGCGCATCTTCAAGATGAAAATCACAGAATCGCTCATGGTTTGGGTTAGCATCGACTCATCCTTGTGTTTCAACTCTTATCTGGGCATCAGCCTCACAAAAACAAGGTCAGCCATCCCACCGGCCTTCTGTCGCCCTTTTTATGTTTTAATAAAAAGGACTGGAAAACAGACACAGGAGTGATGTAGAGGCTGCAAATAAACCCAAAGCTCAGGCTGAAGGTTCCTCAGAGGCAGAGACTGAAGAGGAGGAGGAGGATCCCTCAGAGATGAAGGACAGGGAGGAGAAGAGAGGGGTCTGCAGCACTGCGTCCAGTTCTGGGCTGCCCAGCACAAAACAGACAGGGAGCTCTTGGGAAGAGGCCACAAAGATGGTGAGGGGCCTGGAGCATCTCTGCTATGGGGAAAGGCTGAGTGAACTGGGTCTGTTCAGCCTGGAGAAAAGAAGGCTGAGAGGGGAGCTGATCCAGGTCTGTGAATATCTGAGGTGTGGGGGGCAGAATGGCGAGGCCGGACTCTGTTCAGTGGAGAGTTGAGACAGGATGAGGGGAAACGGCCGGAAACTGCAGCATAGGAAGTTGTGCAGCAATGTGCGAAGGAACGGCTGTGCAGTGAGGGGAGGAGTGCTGGAACAGGCTGCAGGGAGGTGGGGGAGTCAATGAGTCCCAACGTGTCTCTATGGGTCTCAGTGTGTCTCTATGGGTCCCATTGCTCACTGGAACAGGCTGCAGGGAGGGGGGGGAGTCTCCTGCTCTGCAGATGTTCCAGACCTGCCTGGATGCCGACCTGTGCGCCCTGCTGTAGGAACGGCTGGGGCAGGGGGTTGGACTCCACGATCTCTGGAGGTCCTTTCCAACCCCTACAATTCTGTGATTCTGTGTCTCCATGGGTCCCAATGGGTCCCAACGTGTCTCTATGGGTCCCAACGTGTCTCTATGGGTCCCAGTGTGTCTCTATGGGTCCCAACGTGTCTCTATGGGTCCCAACGTGTCTCTTTGGGTCCCAATGTGTCTCTATGGGTCCCAACGTGTCTCTATGGGTCCCAACGTGTCTCTATGGGTCCCAATGTCTCTCTATGGGTCCCAACGTGTCTCTATGGGTCCCAATGTGTCTCTATGGGTCCCAATGTGTCTCTATGGGTCCCAACGTGTCTCTATGGGTCCCAACGTGTCTCTATGGGTCCCAACGTGTCTCTATGGGTCCCAATGTGTCTCTATGGGTCCCACTGTTCACTGCAGCAGCTGCCCATGGAGGTGGCGGAGTCTCCTGCTCTGCAGATGTTCCAGACCTGCCTGGATGCCGAGCTGTGCGCCCTGCTGTAGGAACGGCCTGGGCAGGGGGTTGGACTCCATGAGCTCTGCAGCTCCCTGCCAACCCCTGCGGTTCTGTGATGCTGTGATTCTGTGGGTGCTGCTGCTCACCCTGCGGTTCCGGTTGTGCTCTGCGGAGCGCAGGTGCCGCTGCAGGAGGTGGCTCTGGGCAGGGATCAGCATGTCACAGGCCATGCAGTGAGCGGCCTCGATCTTCTTGAAGAAGTGCTCCTGGCCAATGCCTGCGGGAATGGGAAGATATCAGGCAGAAGTTGAGGGAGGCGTTCTGCCCAAGCTTTTGGAGGCTTGCCTCCTCTCTATTCCGCGAGCCTCGCGGTTCTGCTGCTGGAGAAACCACAGAACGGACAGACAGCCCCCTCCCCAACATCCCCCACCCCAACATCCCCCTCCCACAATGATTTCTTCTACCAAACAGGCAACAAACTCGCCCTGCCCCACAGGACACCCCCAGCACCAGCTGGACACCTCTTACCCTTGAAGGGATCCGGCTTCTGCTTCGTGCCCTCCTTCTCTGTCAGCTCCTGGCGCCGCTTCTCGATCTTCCTGTTCCTGTTGACGATGTACTCCTGCAGGGGACGACAGCACCACACAACTGACAGCAGCAGCTCCACAAAAAGACCACAAGGATGAATGACAACAGGTGGGAACTGAGGGGCACGTTGGGTGCTTTTCCCTGCCAGGCTGATGCTTTTATACCCCACTGGGACACAACGGTGGCTCCCTCCAGACGCCAGAAGGCAACAGCCTCGCTTATCTGACCCCAAAAAGCAAACAGCAATCAGCCCCAGAAAATAAAACCCTCATCTCAGGCCCTTCTCGGTTCTGTCTGTGCAGATGGCAAAGAACTGCTGCAGCATCTTTCCCCAGCTCTGTCTATTCAAAGTGGCAAAGAACTTCTGGAGCATTCACCCTTGGCTTGGCTGGTTAAATTCACACATCGCTTTATCTTCCCAACGTGCCAAACCACGAGAAACTCCATCAAGAAAAGCGATGCCAGTGAGCGACGCACAGAAATGGTGCACAGAAATTTACAGCCCAGCAGTAAAGGGGTGAAGAAGAACCCCTGCATCCCCCACAAAGCCAAAGTGATCCAAACAGAGCCCAGAAACGACACGCAAAGATCCGGACCTGCAGGAACTCGACCGTCTTGTCGGGCAGCTTGGTTCCGATGTAGCGCAAGGTCTCTTTGTGGAATTTGCTCTGGAGGTGCTTCTGGATCTCCTCTTCCTCAAAGCTGCGGAATTTGCAGACGGAGCAGGCGAACTGGATCCTGAACGGGGGAAAGAAAAGCAAGGAATGAGCTGGGTGAGGAACAAGCTGAACTTCTGGGACGACGACAACAAGATGGCGACTGCAGTTTCCTCCTGCTGCAGTTTCTGTCTCTTTGTTTTGGGTTGGTTTGGTTTTTTTTTTTAGTTTTCATAGTGCCCCAGTTGGATTTTCCAGTGCTCCTCTGTCATCACTGCAGCACCCACAGGGGTTCAGCAGCATCAGCTGCTCCCTAAAACAGGAGGTGACAGGATGTGAAAGCCCCACACAAGCTTAACAGCAGCCAACAAGTCAAACTGCAGGAGAGTCCCATATAAAATTAAATTAAAGACAATCTCCCTGCTTTCGGACAGCCCTGAGCTACAGGAGCACCTTGCCCGCTGGTTTTAGATTAATGCTGCGTTACCTTAATGGTAAGGCTGCATCATTTGCTAATTAATAGGCCCTTCTGGATTTACAACGCCTTGCTGCATTAACCAACGGTGTTCTCCACGTGATAAAACGGTCACAGAACATAAAAGAGAAACAAAACCTGATGAAATCAGCACTCAGAGCCCCAGCACACGCAATCCCTAACAGAGGAACCCCCCAGAAGGGACAGGCAGCCCAGGGGGGGATGCTGCTCACCTGTCCATGGCGCGGTCACGCATCCTGTCCCTCCTCCTCTGCTTCTCCCTCTTCTTCTTCATCTCCTCATCATCCTCCTCATAGCCATCTCCAGATGCTGGAGGGAGGGAAAACGAGAACAGATCCTTGAGGAGCCGCTCACCGCTGCACCCTTCACCAGCAGAGGAACTTAGGGAGCAAAAAGTTCTTTCGCTCTCTCTTTAATCTCAGCTTCAAGAATTGTAATTTTTTGGTCTGGAAAACTCAAAGCTTCCTGTTCCGCTGCTCGCAGAGCTGCTCCCATCTCTGCAGACAGCAATGGCACCCAGCTCAGCATCACAGACAGCCAGGACACTGACAGGGACACCGGCCAAGGCTCGCTTGTTGGGAAAAAACAACTATTTCTGCTCCTGTCCTCAGTGCTTCCCAATCACAGGGCTGCTGGAGAGGGGTGAGCAACAAAAGAACGGATGTTAGAAGTGCTCGTGTTGCAGCTAAGGACAGCTTGAGAGATGCTCAACGTGTTGTCTTCCTAAAAATTTTGGTAACTGTGAGGCTGAGATGCAGCTGACTTAAAATCTGCAGGGTTCTGAGCCAAAAGCTGCGAGGTGAGCGATCTGCCAGCACAAACGTGAGTAATAATTCACTGAACTCTTCAAGAAAAGGAGCCCAGAGCCCAGAGCCGGGCACGAAGGAAGCTTCAACACCACAATACCGCCTCGACTTCACCCGGAGAACAGCCTGAAAGCACCAACAGCACCTGTGTGCCAATCTGGGGCTGCATGCCTTTACCTGCAGCACACCCTACCTTCCTTCCTCCGCCACAGCTGCCCCGCTCCTGCAAAACAGAGAGAGAACAGAAGGGTTTCATTTGCTGCCATCTGAGCTTTTCCTTTTCCCCTCCTCCCCCCTCAAGAAGCAGAGGGGAAAGGGGACAGCATGAGGAGGGAGGGGAGGGTTGATGTAGGACAGTCAGAACATCACTGTTCAACTCCTTTTGTTCCTTGTCTCCCCAGCAATTCTCACCGCCAAAATAAAAGGCACTGATCCCCACCCTGCCTGAGAACAGAGTGGGGAGTGAAGGAAACCCCTCCCTGATTGGAATTTGAGCTCAATGAGGCGCCCTCCCCCTGCAGGGCTTTCAGCTCAGGGCAAAGAGAGGGAAATATTGGCCACAAGGACTGGAAAAACAAACCTACGAATGTCATACTTACACCTTTGTCAGCTTCATCTCCTGACTTCTCCTCTCCTTCGCCTTCATCTGCTGTGTGCGAGAGAAATGATTTTAGGGGTGCTGACAAGGGCTCATCACCACTCATCACCACGGCCCATGAAAATGGCTCAGAACCCACAAAAAAAAGCCCCCAAATTGCTCCCTGTGCTCTCAGTCCGGGTGCAGGCACTCAGCAGCTCACCTCAGGCACTCAGTTTTGCCAAGGCAGCACCGCGAACGCATTACAGCAACGCTAAGGGGCACAAGGGCCTCAACACTGAAGTGAAATGAGGACCGAGTGCTTAAAAACACAGCAGGACGGGCAGCTCCCAGCCTGTACCGTTGTCGGTGTCGTCGCCGTCGCTGTCGCTCTTTGCCTGTTTGCTGTCAGGCTCATCACCACTCTGAGACTGTTTCCGTTTGCGCCCCCCCTCGCCGTCAGATCGGACCCCGGAGCGGTTTCGGAATCCTCTCCTTTTGGGCTAAAAATGGGAGAAATCGGTCAATCCAGCAGCTCCACGAGCGCGGTGCTGAAGCCTTCTGCTGCAGGCCCTCAAACATGCAGGGCTACAGCCAGGCTGAGCACATCTGAGTGACCCTATGGATAAAAAGCTTTGCTGGTGGGCCTACAGCTACTCAACACATCTGAGTAACCCTACAGGTTTTGGTAAAAGCTTTGCTTCTGGCCCTGTGGCTCAAGGCCACGCACTTGGGCCCCTCACTGCAAGAAAGACGTTGAGGCCCTGGAACGTGTTCAAAGGAGGGCAGCAAAGCTGGTGAGGGGTCTGGAGCACAGGGCTGATGAGGAGAGGCTGAAGGAGCTGGGAATGTTCAGCCTGGAGAAGAGGAGCTCAGGGGAGACCTCACTGCTCTCTATGACTGCCTGAAGGGAGGCTGTAGTGAGCTGGGGGTCGGCCTCTGCTCTTGTGTCGTTAGTGACAGGACCAGAGGGAATGGTTTCAAGCTACGGCAGGGGAGATTCAGGCTGGACATGAGGAAGTATTACTTTTTGGAAAGGGTGGTCAGGCACTGCAATGGATGCCCAGGGAAGTGGTGGAGTCACCGAGCCTGGGGGTGTTGAAGGAAAGGCTGGATGTTGTGTTGAGGGACGTGGTTCAGTGGGAGCTGTTGGGAATGGGTGAGCGGTTGGACTGGATGAGCTTTGAGGTCTTTTCCAACCTTGGTGATTCTATGATTCTATGATTCTATGATCCTATACGCACTGATCTAGCCGGAAGAGGATTTGTTGCTGGCCCTACAGCCAGGCCAAGGGCATCTAATTGGCCCTGCAGGCTTTATAATCGAGGGTTGCTGCTAGGCTTATAGCCCAAGTGACCCTACGGGCTTTTATCCAGCCGTAGAACAACCTGCTGCTGGCCCTGCAGCCCAAGTGATCCTACAGACTTCTACGCAGGCTTTGCTGCTGGCCCCGCAGCCAGGCAGAGCACATCTGGAAGGGGAAAGCACACGGAGTCTTTATCCCCCGTGGGTTTGGGTCATTAAAGGCCAGACAAACTCACTAAGACGACAGAAGCCGCCCCCAGCCCCACACTCACCCCCAGCATGTTCCCGTGCCACGGCGCGCTGCCCATGCGCTCCTGGCTGCGCTGCCGCCCCGCTCCGTATCCGTAGGGCGCGCTCCCGTAGCGCCCCATGCCCATGCCCGACATCCCCATCACGCCGTAGTCGCCGTAATCCCCGTAGTCGCCGTAATCCCCGTAGTCCCCATAGTCTCCGTAGTCCCCGTAGTCGCCGTATTCAGGGACCAGGGCTTGGGAGAAGAGGGAGGGCAGGCGGTTGGGCCCCCCGCCGCGGCCCCCCATGTAGTTCAGCTCGTTCCAGCGCGCCGACAGCCGCTCGGAGCTGGACGAGGGCATGAAGTGTTCGGGGCGACCGTAAGCGTTGGGGCGGCCCCGGTTCTGAGGTCGGTTCTGGCCCCGGCCGCGCACCGCGCCGTAAGCGCCGCCTCGGCTTCGGGTTTGGTCCCGGCGGCTGTCGAAGTGGCTCCCGAAGGAATCAGAGCGGTCGGGGCCGGATTCGTAGTCGTAGGGGGAGCGGAAGGCGTCGTGGTCGGGCAGGGAGGATCGGGAGTCATAGGAGTCGAAGGAGTCGAACCTGAAGGAGCTGTGAGGAGAGGAGAGGAGAGGAGAGGAGAGGAGAGGAGAGGAGAGGAGAGGAGAGGAGAGGAGAGGAGAGGAGAGGAGAGGAGAGGAGAGGAGAGGAGAGGAGAGGAGAGGAGAGGAGAGGAGAGGAGAGGAGAGGAGAGGAGAGGAGAGGAGAGGAGAGGAGAGGAGAGGAGAGGAGAGGAGAGGAGAGGAGAGGAGAGGAGAGGAGAGGAGAGGAGAGGAGAGGAGGAGGAGTTAGAGGGCGAACGGCGCAGCCTTTGCAGTGAGCTGTAGCTCAGTCTGAGCACTCCAGGCAGAAGAAGTGGAATAGCGTTCTAAATACGGGTGTTTGCGTTTGGTTGTAGGGTGTGTGAGCCTGGATGGGTCACAACTCAAATGTGCCCGGCCAGAAAAATGGAAGAGGATTCTAAATGTGGGTGTCTGCGTCTGCCTGGAGGATCTGTGTGCTTGGCACCGTGATTTGGAGAAGAAAACAAATGAACGGAGCCTCGAGGAAAAGGGGACGCGGATGAAAAGGGGGTTTGGGAAACTTACTATGGACACAAGGAGCTCCACAGCCCTGGGGGCACAGAAAGGGCTCCATCAGTAAAAGGAGAGCTCCAAAAGCCAGGAGCAAAAAGGCACAAAAATAAACAAAAAAGAGTTCCAGAAACCCATTAAGAAAAACCTCAAAGCTCCTAAGCAAAAAAAAAAAAAAAAAAAAAGCCAAAAAAAAGACAACCAACAACAACAAACAACTGAGCAAAGTGATTCTTTCATTGCTGCGTTTCTCTGCAAGAAGGCCTGCAGACATGGGGCCAGCTGAAAGCTAATCAGCTAAGCTCATCACTCAATGAACACTGGATCCAGCGCAATCAGATCAACCCAATCTGAAATTAAAACCACATCAGACCAAAGTTTGCTTCTTTTCAGCATCAGTAACTCCAGCTGAATGGCACACTCACCTCTCCTGCTCCTCCACGCCCTCCCCGGCCCCGCCGCTGCCCTCCTTGGACAGCATGTCGAGGCGCTGGTTGATTTTGGCGATGATGGAGTCGGAGTTGTCGCTGGGAGCGGGATCGCTGCCATACGAGGTGATGCCGACGTCGCTGAGGGGCAGCTCGGGGGCTTTGGGGGTGTCCCAGGAGCTGGGGGTGGCAGTGGGGCCGTAGCTGTAGCTGGCGGCGGTGCCGGAGGCCGAGCTCGGGGCGCTGTAGTACTCATAGCCTTCGTAGCCTGGAGGGAGGGGAGTCGGGGTGAGGGCGGCATCGCGAAGGTGTTAAGGTTGGGGGGTGGGTTTGGGTGTCAGAACCGGGGGATGATGGAATGCTGGGGGTGGAAGGGTCCTTAAAATCATGGAATCACAGAATGGACTGGGTTGGAAGGGTGCTTCAAGATCATGGAACCATAGAATGGTTGGGTTGGATGGGTCCTTTAAGATCATGGAACCACAGAATGGTTGGGTCCTTAAAGATCATGGAACCATGGAATGGTTGGGTTCTTAAAGATCATGGAACCATGGAATGGTTGGGTTGGACGGGTCCTTAAAGATTGTGGAACCATGGAATGGTTGGGTCCTTAAAGATCATGGAACCATGCAATGGTTGGGTCCTTAATGATCATAGAAACATGCAATGGTTGGGTCCTTAAAGATCAGGAACCATGGAAATGGTTGGGTTGGATGGGTCCTTAAAGATCATGGAACCATGGAATGGCTGGGTTGGATGGGTCCTTAAAGATCAGGAACCATGGAATGGTTGGGTTGGATGGGTCCTTAAAGATCACATAACCACAATCTGGGTTGGATAGGAAGGATCCTTCCAGATCATAGAAACATGGAAGGGATGGGGCGGGAAGAGTCCCTAAAGATCATACAGTCCTGAAAAGGGATGGACGAGAAGGTCCTTCAAGAACATAAAATCTTGGCATGGGTTGGAAAGATCTTTGAAACACACGGAACCATGGAATGGGTTGGGTCACAAAAGACCACAGAACAATACAATGGTTGAGTGGCAAGGTTCCTTGAAGATCATAAAAGAACTGACAAAATCAATTGGATCAAAAGGTACTTAAAGTTCAAAGAACAATGGGACCCTAAAAATGCCTGGGTTGGGAATGGGTCGTTAAAGGTCACACAACCATGGAACCCGAGAACTGCTTGGGTTGGAATGGTCCTTAAAGGTCACAGAACCATGGAACCCCAGAACTGGTTGGGTTGGAACAGAACTGAAAGGTCACAGAACCATGGAATCCCAGAAGTACTTGGGTTGGAATGGTCCTTAAAGGTCACAGAACCATGGAACCTGAAAACTGGTTGGGTTGGAATGGTCCTTAAAGGTCACAGAACCATGGAACCTGAAAACTGGTTGGGTTGGAATGGTCCTTAAAGGTCACAGAACCATGGAACCCTGGAACTGCTTGGCTTGGAACTGATCTTAAAGGTCACAGAACCATGGAGAACTGACAAAATCAATTGGTTCAAAAGGTACTTAAAGTTCAAAGAACAATGGGACCCTAAAAATGCCTGGGTTGGGAATGGGTCGTTAAAGGTCACACAACCATGG
Source organism: Tetrao urogallus (assembly GCF_951394365.1). Lineage (NCBI taxonomy): Eukaryota > Metazoa > Chordata > Aves > Galliformes > Phasianidae > Tetrao > Tetrao urogallus. The sequence goes on along the minus strand of NC_136849.1, from coordinate 187,846 downwards.
AACCCGAGAACTGCTTGGGTTGGAATGGTCCTTAAAGGTCACAGAACCATGGAACCCCAGAACTGGTTGGGTTGGAACAGAACTGAAAGGTCACAGAACCATGGAATCCCAGAAGTACTTGGGTTGGAATGGTCCTTAAAGGTCACAGAACCATGGAACCTGAAAACTGGTTGGGTTGGAATGGTCCTTAAAGGTCACAGAACCATGGAACCTGAAAACTGGTTGGGTTGGAATGGTCCTTAAAGGTCACAGAACCATGGAACCTGAAAACTGGTTGGGTTGGAATGGTCCTTAAAGGTCACAGAACCATGGAACCCTGGAACTGCTTGGCTTGGAACTGATCTTAAAGGTCACAGAACCATGGAATCCCAGAACTGCTTGGGTTGGAATGGTCCTTAAAGGTCACAGAACCATGGAACCTGAATACTGGTTGGGTTGGAATGGTCCTTAAAGGTCACAGAACCATGGAACCCCAGAACTGCTTGGGTTGGAATGGTCCTTAAAGGTCACAGAACCATGGAACCCCAGAACTGGTTGGTTGGAACAGAACTGAAAGGTCACAGAACCATGGAATCCCAGAAGTACTTGGTTGGAATGGTCCTTAATGGTCACAGAACCATGGAACCTGAAAACTGGTTGGGTTGAATGGTCCTTAAAGGCCACAGAACCATGGAACCTGAAAAATGGTTGGGTTGGAATGGTCCTTAAAGGTCACAGAACCATGGAACCTGAGAACTGGTCAGGTTGGAATGGTCCTTAAAGGTCACAGAACCATGGAACCCCAGAACTGCTTGGGTTGGAACTGATCTTAAAGGTCACAGAACCATGGAATCCCAGAACTGCTTGGGTTGGAAAGGTCCTTAAAGATCACAGAACCATGGAACCTGAAAACTGGTTGGGTTGGAATGGTGCTTAAAGGTCACAGAACGATGGAAGCCCAGAACTGTTGGGTTGGAATGGTCCTAAAAGGTCACAGAACCATGGAATCCCAGAACTGCTTGGCTTGGAATGGTCCTTAAAGGTCACAGAACCATGGAAGCCCAGAACTGCTTGGGTTGGAACTGATCTTAAAGGTCACAGAACCACGGAACGCTAGAACAGGTTGGGTTGGAATGGGTCCTTAAAGGTCACAGAACCATGGAACCAGAGAACTAGTTGCGTTGGAATGGTCCTTAAAGGTCACAGAACCACGGAACCCCAGAACTGCTTGGGTTGGAATGGTCCTTAAAGGTCACAGAACCATGGAACCTGAGAACTGGTCAGGTTGGAATGGTCCTTAAAGGTCACAGAACCATGGAACCCCAGAACTGCTTGGCTTGGAAAGGTCCTTAAAGGTCACAGAACCATGGAACCTGAAAACTGGTTGGGTTGGAATGGTCCTTAAAGGTCACAGAACCATGGAATCCCAGAAGTACTTGGGTTGGAATGAGTCCATAAAGGTCACAGAACCATGGAAGCCCAGAACAGGTTGGGTTGGAACTGATCTTAAAGGTCACAGAACCATGGAATCCCAAAACTAGTTAGGTTAAAATGGTCCTTAAAGGTCACAGAACCATGGAACCCGAGAACTGGTTGGGTTGGAATGGTCCTTAAAGGTCACAGGAACACAGAACCCTTAAAAGGATTGGGTGGGAAGGGATCCATACAAAACACAGAACCACAGAACCCTAGAACTGGTTGGGTTGGAATGGTCCTTAAAAGTCACAGAACCATGGAATCCCAGAACTGGTTGGGTTGGAATGGTCCTTAAAGGTCACAGAACCATGGAATCCCAAAACCAGTTAGGATTGAATGGTCCTTAAAGGTCACAGAACCATGGAACCCTAAAAACGCCTGGGTGGGAATGGGTCCAAACAGGTCACAGATCCACAGAACCCTAAAAATGTCTGGGTGGGAATGGGTTCTTAAAGGTCTCAGAACCACCGAACCCTAAAAATACCTGGGTGGGAAGGGATCCATACAAGACACAGAACCACAGAACCATGGAACTGGTTGGGTTGGAATGGTCCTTAAAGGTCACAGAACCAAGGAATCCGAGAACTGGTTGTGTTGCAACAGAACTGAAAGGTCACAGAACCTTGGAACACTTGAACTGGTTGGCTTGGAATGGTCCTTAAAGATCACAAACCCACAGAACCCTAAAAATGTCTGGGTGGGAAGGAATCCGTACAAGACACAGAACCACTGAACCCTAGAACTGGTTGGGTTGGAATGATCCTTAATGGTCACAGAACCATGGAACCCCAGAACTGCTTGGGTTGGAATGGTGTCGTGGTTCTATGTTTTTTTTGTTTTTGCTTTTTGTTTTTGGGTTTCAGTATTCCACATCAAAACATCATGTAGTGTACGGGGCATTAAACTTTAAATAAAATAAATTTAAAACTTTAAATTTAAGTTTTTTAAAGTTTTAAAATTTAATTAAAATCTAATTTATTTAAAGTTTAAAACATAAACTTTAAATAAATAAACATTAAACACTGCCCCAATCCCAAGTACCTATCCCTGTACATTACAGCAGTCACGGGATCTGGCCCTTCCGGGTGGGGGGGCGCTCTCTTGCTGCCTTGCAGTGGGTGCTGGAGGTGCTTTCCTGGCCGTTCCAAGCTTTTCAGGTTGGACTCGGTCCCGGGAACTCTCTCTCTCTTATCTCGTCTGATTTATTAATCTCAATTTCAATTAAATTGTATATATTGTGTTATCTTGTATTCCAATATTATAGTAAAATAAGCTTTCCTCCATAGATTGTTGCCGCTGTTCATTTCCTCCCTTCCTTCCTTCCCATTTCTGTGGGACTGGGGTGGGGGGGGAGGGCAGAGGCCTGTCGCCCCTGTCACACACATAGATTGATCTGGTCAACTCCGTGACAAATGGTATTTAAAGGCCACAGAACCATGGAATCCCAGAACTGGCTGGGTTGGAATGGACCCTACAGGGCACAGAACCAAGGAATCCGAGAACTGGTTGTGCTGGAACAGAACTGAAAGGTCACAGAACCATGGAACCCTAGAACTGGTTGGGTTGGAATGGTCCCTAAAGATCACAGAACCACAGAACCCTAAAAAAGTCTGGGTGGGAATGGGTCCTTAAAGGTCACAGAACCACAGAACCCTAAAAAGGACTGGGTGGGAATGGGTCCTTAAAGGTCACAGAACCTTGGAACCCTAGAACTTGTTGGGTTGGAATGGTCCTTACAGGTCACAGAACCATGGAACCCTAGAACTGCTTGGGTTGGAATGGACCTTAAAAATCACAGAACCATGGAACCCTAGAACTGCTTGGGTTGGAACTGATCTTAAAGGTCACAGAACCATGGAACGCTAGAACAGGTTGGGTTGGAATGGGTCCTTAAAGGTCACAGAACCATGGAACCAGAGAACTAGTTGCGTTGGAATGGTCCTTAAAGGTCACAGAACCACGGAACCCCAGAACTGCTTGGGTTGGAATGGTCCTTAAAGGTCACAGAACCACGGAACCTGAGAACTGGTCAGGTTGGAATGGTCCATAAAGGTCACAGAACCATGGAACCCCAGAACTGCTTGGCTTGGAATGGTCCTTAAAGGTCACAGAACCATGGAACCTGAAAACTGGTTGGGTTGGAATGGTCCTTAAAGGTCACAGAACCATGGAATCCCAGAAGTACTTGGGTTGGAATGAGTCCATAAAGGTCACAGAACCATGGAAGCCCAGAACAGGTTGGGTTGGAACTGATCTTAAAGGTCACAGAACCATGGAATCCCAAAACTAGTTAGGTTAAAATGGTCCTTAAAGGTCACAGAACCATGGAACCCGAGAACTGGTTGGGTTGGAATGGTCCTTAAAGGTCACAGGAACACAGAACCCTTAAAAGGATTGGGTGGGAAGGGATCCATACAAAACACAGAACCACAGAACCCTAGAACTGGTTGGGTTGGAATGGTCCTTAAAAGTCACAGAACCATGGAATCCCAGAACTGGTTGGGTTGGAATGGTCCTTAAAGGTCACAGAACCATGGAATCCCAAAACCAGTTAGGATTGAATGGTCCTTAAAGGTCACAGAACCATGGAACCCTAAAAACGCCTGGGTGGGAATGGGTCCAAACAGGTCACAGATCCACAGAACCCTAAAAATGTCTGGGTGGGAATGGGTTCTTAAAGGTCTCAGAACCACCGAACCCTAAAAATACCTGGGTGGGAAGGGATCCATACAAGACACAGAACCACAGAACCATGGAACTGGTTGGGTTGGAATGGTCCTTAAAGGTCACAGAACCAAGGAATCCGAGAACTGGTTGTGTTGCAACAGAACTGAAAGGTCACAGAACCTTGGAACACTTGAACTGGTTGGCTTGGAATGGTCCTTAAAGATCACAAACCCACAGAACCCTAAAAATGTCTGGGTGGGAAGGAATCCGTACAAGACACAGAACCACTGAACCCTAGAACTGGTTGGGTTGGAATGATCCTTAATGGTCACAGAACCATGGAACCCCAGAACTGCTTGGGTTGGAATGGTGTCGTGGTTCTATGTTTTTTTTGTTTTTGCTTTTTGTTTTTGGGTTTCAGTATTCCACATCAAAACATCATGTAGTGTACGGGGCATTAAACTTTAAATAAAATAAATTTAAAACTTTAAATTTAAGTTTTTTAAAGTTTTAAAATTTAATTAAAATCTAATTTATTTAAAGTTTAAAACATAAACTTTAAATAAATAAACATTAAACACTGCCCCAATCCCAAGTACCTATCCCTGTACATTACAGCAGTCACGGGATCTGGCCCTTCCGGGTGGGGGGGCGCTCTCTTGCTGCCTTGCAGTGGGTGCTGGAGGTGCTTTCCTGGCCGTTCCAAGCATTTCAGGTTGGACTCGGTCCCGGGAACTCTCTCTCTCTTATCTCGTCTGATTTATTAATCTCAATTTCAATTAAATTGTATATATTGTGTTATCTTGTATTCCAATATTATAGTAAAATAAGCTTTCCTCCATAGATTGTTGCCGCTGTTCATTTCCTCCCTTCCTTCCTTCCCATTTCTGTGGGACTGGGGTGGGGGGGGAGGGCAGAGGCCTGTCGCCCCTGTCACACACATAGATTGATCTGGTCAACTCCGTGACAAATGGTATTTAAAGGCCACAGAACCATGGAATCCCAGAACTGGCTGGGTTGGAATGGACCCTACAGGGCACAGAACCAAGGAATCCGAGAACTGGTTGTGCTGGAACAGAACTGAAAGGTCACAGAACCATGGAACCCTAGAACTGGTCAGGTTGGAATGGTCCCTAAAGATCACAGAACCACAGAACCCTAAAAATGTCTGGGTGGGAATGGGTCCTTAAAGGTCACAGAACCACAGAACCCTAAAAAGGACTGGGTGGGAATGGGTCCTTAAAGGTCACAGAACCTTGGAACCCTAGAACTTGTTGGGTTGGAATGGTCCTTACAGGTCACAGAACCATGGAACCCTAGAACTGCTTGGGTTGGAATGGACCTTAAAAATCACAGAACCATGGAACCCTAGAACTGCTTGAGTTGGAACTGATCTTAAAGGTCACAGAACCATGGAACGCTAGAACAGGTTGGGTTGGAATGGGTCCTTAAAGGTCACAGAACCATGGAACCAGAGAACTAGTTGCGTTGGAATGGTCCTTAAAGGTCACAGAACCACGGAACCCCAGAACTGCTTGGGTTGGAATGGTCCTTAAAGGTCACAGAACCACGGAACCTGAGAACTGGTCAGGTTGGAATGGTCCTTAAAGGTCACAGAACCATGGAACCCCAGAACTGCTTGGCTTGGAATGGTCCTTAAAGGTCACAGAACCATGGAACCTGAAAACTGGTTGGGTTGGAATGGTCCTTAAAGGTCACAGAACCATGGAATCCCAGAAGTACTTGGGTTGGAATGAGTCCATAAAGGTCACAGAACCATGGAAGCCCAGAACAGGTTGGGTTGGAACTGATCTTAAAGGTCACAGAACCATGGAATCCCAAAACTAGTTAGGTTAAAATGGTCCTTAAAGGTCACAGAACCATGGAACCCGAGAACTGGTTGGGTTGGAATGGTCCTTAAAGGTCACAGGAACACAGAACCCTTAAAAGGATTGGGTGGGAAGGGATCCATACAAAACACAGAACCACAGAACCCTAGAACTGGTTGGGTTGGAATGGTCCTTAAAAGTCACAGAACCATGGAATCCCAGAACTGGTTGGGTTGGAATGGTCCTTAAAGGTCACAGAACCATGGAATCCCAAAACCAGTTAGGATTGAATGGTCCTTAAAGGTCACAGAACCATGGAACCCTAAAAACGCCTGGGTGGGAATGGGTCCAAACAGGTCACAGATCCACAGAACCCTAAAAATGTCTGGGTGGGAATGGGTTCTTAAAGGTCTCAGAACCACCGAACCCTAAAAATACCTGGGTGGGAAGGGATCCATACAAGACACAGAACCACAGAACCATGGAACTGGTTGGGTTGGAATGGTCCTTAAAGGTCACAGAACCAAGGAATCCGAGAACTGGTTGTGTTGCAACAGAACTGAAAGGTCACAGAACCTTGGAACACTTGAACTGGTTGGCTTGGAATGGTCCTTAAAGATCACAAACCCACAGAACCCTAAAAATGTCTGGGTGGGAAGGAATCCGTACAAGACACAGAACCACTGAACCCTAGAACTGGTTGGGTTGGAATGATCCTTAATGGTCACAGAACCATGGAACCCCAGAACTGCTTGGGTTGGAATGGTGTCGTGGTTCTATGTTTTTTTTGTTTTTGCTTTTTGTTTTTGGGTTTCAGTATTCCACATCAAAACATCATGTAGTGTACGGGGCATTAAACTTTAAATAAAATAAATTTAAAACTTTAAATTTAAGTTTTTTAAAGTTTTAAAATTTAATTAAAATCTAATTTATTTAAAGTTTAAAACATAAACTTTAAATAAATAAACATTAAACACTGCCCCAATCCCAAGTACCTATCCCTGTACATTACAGCAGTCACGGGATCTGGCCCTTCCGGGTGGGGGGGCGCTCTCTTGCTGCCTTGCAGTGGGTGCTGGAGGTGCTTTCCTGGCCGTTCCAAGCATTTCAGGTTGGACTCGGTCCCGGGAACTCTCTCTCTCTTATCTCGTCTGATTTATTAATCTCAATTTCAATTAAATTGTATATATTGTGTTATCTTGTATTCCAATATTATAGTAAAATAAGCTTTCCTCCATAGATTGTTGCCGCTGTTCATTTCCTCCCTTCCTTCCTTCCCATTTCTGTGGGACTGGGGTGGGGGGGGAGGGCAGAGGCCTGTCGCCCCTGTCACACACATAGATTGATCTGGTCAACTCCGTGACAAATGGTATTTAAAGGCCACAGAACCATGGAATCCCAGAACTGGCTGGGTTGGAATGGACCCTACAGGGCACAGAACCAAGGAATCCGAGAACTGGTTGTGCTGGAACAGAACTGAAAGGTCACAGAACCATGGAACCCTAGAACTGGTTGGGTTGGAATGGTCCCTAAAGATCACAGAACCACAGAACCCTAAAAATGTCTGGGTGGGAATGGGTCCTTAAAGGTCACAGAACCACAGAACCCTAAAAAGGACTGGGTGGGAATGGGTCCTTAAAGGTCACAGAACCTTGGAACCCTAGAACTTGTTGGGTTGGAATGGTCCTTACAGGTCACAGAACCATGGAACCCTAGAACTGCTTGGGTTGGAATGGACCTTAAACGTCACTGAACCATGGAACCCTAGAACTGCTTGAGTTGGAACTGATCTTAAAGGTCACAGAACCATGGAACGCTAGAACAGGTTGGGTTGGAATGGGTCCTTAAAGGTCACAGAACCATGGAACCAGAGAACTAGTTGCGTTGGAATGGTCCTTAAAGGTCACAGAACCACGGAACCCCAGAACTGCTTGGGTTGGAATGGTCCTTAAAGGTCACAGAACCATGGAACCTGAGAACTGGTCAGGTTGGAATGGTCCTTAAAGGTCACAGAACCATGGAACCCCAGAACTGCTTGGCTTGGAATGGTCCTTAAAGGTCACAGAACCATGGAACCTGAAAACTGGTTGGGTTGGAATGGTCCTTAAAGGTCACAGAACCATGGAATCCCAGAAGTACTTGGGTTGGAATGAGTCCAAAAAGGTCACAGAACCATGGAAGCCCAGAACAGGTTGGGTTGGAACTGATCTTAAAGGTCACAGAACCATGGAATCCCAAAACTAGTTAGGTTAAAATGGTCCTTAAAGGTCACAGAACCATGGAACCCGAGAACTGGTTGGGTTGGAATGGTCCTTAAAGGTCACAGGAACACAGAACCCTTAAAAGGATTGGGTGGGAAGGGATCCATACAAAACACAGAACCACAGAACCCTAGAACTGGTTGGGTTGGAATGGTCCTTAAAAGTCACAGAACCATGGAATCCCAGAACTGGTTGGGTTGGAATGGTCCTTAAAGGTCACAGAACCATGGAATCCCAAAACCAGTTAGGATTGAATGGTCCTTAAAGGTCACAGAACCATGGAACCCTAAAAACGCCTGGGTGGGAATGGGTCCAAACAGGTCACAGATCCACAGAACCCTAAAAATGTCTGGGTGGGAATGGGTTCTTAAAGGTCTCAGAACCACCGAACCCTAAAAATACCTGGGTGGGAAGGGATCCATACAAGACACAGAACCACAGAACCATGGAACTGGTTGGGTTGGAATGGTCCTTAAAGGTCACAGAACCAAGGAATCCGAGAACTGGTTGTGTTGCAACAGAACTGAAAGGTCACAGAACCTTGGAACACTTGAACTGGTTGGCTTGGAATGGTCCTTAAAGATCACAAACCCACAGAACCCTAAAAATGTCTGGGTGGGAAGGAATCCGTACAAGACACAGAACCACTGAACCCTAGAACTGGTTGGGTTGGAATGATCCTTAATGGTCACAGAACCATGGAACCCCAGAACTGCTTGGGTTGGAATGGTGTCGTGGTTCTATGTTTTTTTTGTTTTTGCTTTTTGTTTTTGGGTTTCAGTATTCCACATCAAAACATCATGTAGTGTACGGGGCATTAAACTTTAAATAAAATAAATTTAAAACTTTAAATTTAAGTTTTTTAAAGTTTTAAAATTTAATTAAAATCTAATTTATTTAAAGTTTAAAACATAAACTTTAAATAAATAAACATTAAACACTGCCCCAATCCCAAGTACCTATCCCTGTACATTACAGCAGTCACGGGATCTGGCCCTTCCGGGTGGGGGGGCGCTCTCTTGCTGCCTTGCAGTGGGTGCTGGAGGTGCTTTCCTGGCCGTTCCAAGCATTTCAGGTTGGACTCGGTCCCGGGAACTCTCTCTCTCTTATCTCGTCTGATTTATTAATCTCAATTTCAATTAAATTGTATATATTGTGTTATCTTGTATTCCAATATTATAGTAAAATAAGCTTTCCTCCATAGATTGTTGCCGCTGTTCATTTCCTCCCTACCTTCCTTCCCATTTCTGTGGGACTGGGGTGGGGGGGGAGGGCAGAGGCCTGTCGCCCCTGTCACACACATAGATTGATCTGGTCAACTCCGTGACAAATGGTATTTAAAGGCCACAGAACCATGGAATCCCAGAACTGGCTGGGTTGGAATGGACCCTACAGGGCACAGAACCAAGGAATCCGAGAACTGGTTGTGCTGGAACAGAACTGAAAGGTCACAGAACCATGGAACCCTAGAACTGGTCAGGTTGGAATGGTCCTTAAAGGTCACAGAACCATGCAACCCTAGAACTGGTTGGGTTGCAATGCACCTTAAAGGTCACAGAACCATGGAACCCAAGAACTGGTTGGGTTGGAACAGAACTGAAAGGTCACAGAACCTTGGAACCCTAAAACTGGTTGGGTTGGAATGGTCCTTAAAGGTCACAGAACTATGGAACCCCAAAACTGGTTGGGTTGGAATGGTCCCTAAAGATCACAGAACCACAGAACCCTAAAAATGTCTGGGTGGGAATGGGTCCTTAAAGGTCACAGAACCACAGAACCCTAAAAATACTTGGGTGGGAAGGGATCCATACAAGACACAGAATCACAGAACCCTAGAACTGGTCAGGTTGGAATGGTCCTTACAGGTCACAGAACCATGGAACCCGAGAACTGGTTGTGTTGGAACAGAACTGAAAGGTCACAGAACCATGGAACCCTAGAACAGGTAGGGTTGGAATGGTCCTTAAAGGTCATTGAACCATGGAACCCCAGAAATGGTCGAGTTGGAATGGCCCTTTAAAGTCACAGAACCATGCAATCCCAGAACTGCTTGGGTTGCAATGGATCTTAAAGGTCACAGAACTATGGAACCCGTGAACAGGTTGGGTTGGAATGGTCCCTAAAGATCACAAAACCACAGAACCCTAAAAATGTCTGGGTGGCAATGGGTTCTTAAATGTCACAGAACCACAGAACCCTAAAAATACTTGGGTGGGAAGGGATCCATACAAGACACAGAACCACAGAACCCTAGAACTGGATGGGTTGGAATGGTCCTTACAGGTCACAGAACCTTGGAACCCTAAAACTGGTTGGGTTGGAATGGATCTTAAAGGTCACAGAATCATGGAACCTTAGAACTGGTTGGGTTGGAATGGACCTTAAAGGTCACAGAACTATGGAACCCCAGAACTGGTTGGGTTGGAATGGTCCCCAAAGATCACAGAACCACAGAACCCTAAAAAGGACTGGGTGGGAAGGGATCCATACAAGACACAGAACCACAGAACACTAGAACTTGATGGGTTGGACCGGTCCTTACAGGTCACAGAACCATGGAATCTGAGAACTGGTTGGGTTGGAATGGCCCTTTAAAGTCACAGACACTGACACAGACACAGACAATGAAAGGTCACAGACACAGACACTGAAAGGTCACAGAACCATGGAACCCGAGAACTGGTCAGGTTGGAATGGTCCTTAAACGTCACTGAACCATGGAACCCCAGAACTGGTCGAGTTTGAATGGCCCTTTAAAGTCACAGAACCATGGAACCCAGGAACTGGATGGGTAGGAATGGTCCTTAAAGGTCACACAACCATGGAACCCGAGAACTGGTTGGGTTGGAATGGTCCTTAAAGGTCACAGAACCACGGAACCCCAGAACTGCTTGGGTTGGAATGGTCCTTAAAGGTCACAGAACCACGGAACCTGAGAACTGGTCAGGTTGGAATGGTCCTTAAAGGTCACAGAACCATGGAACCCCAGAACTGCTTGGCTTGGAATGGTCCTTAAAGGTCACAGAACCATGGAACCTGAAAACTGGTTGGGTTGGAATGGTCCTTAAAGGTCACAGAACCATGGAATCCCAGAAGTACTTGGGTTGGAATGAGTCCAAAAAGGTCACAGAACCATGGAAGCCCAGAACAGGTTGGGTTGGAACTGATCTTAAAGGTCACAGAACCATGGAATCCCAAAACTAGTTAGGTTAAAATGATCCTTAAAGGTCACAGAACCATGGAACCCGAGAACTGGTTGGGTTGGAATGGTCCTTAAAGGTCACAGGAACACAGAACCCTTAAAAGGATTGGGTGGGAAGGGATCCATACAAAACACAGAACCACAGAACCCTAGAACTGGTTGGGTTGGAATGGTCCTTAAAAGTCACAGAACCATGGAATCCCAGAACTGGTTGGGTTGGAATGGTCCTTAAAGGTCACAGAACCATGGAATCCCAAAACCAGTTAGGATTGAATGGTCCTTAAAGGTCACAGAACCATGGAACCCTAAAAACGCCTGGGTGGGAATGGGTCCAAACAGGTCACAGATCCACAGAACCCTAAAAATGTCTGGGTGGGAATGGGTTCTTAAAGGTCTCAGAACCACCGAACCCTAAAAATACCTGGGTGGGAAGGGATCCATACAAGACACAGAACCACAGAACCATGGAACTGGTTGGGTTGGAATGGTCCTTAAAGGTCACAGAACCAAGGAATCCGAGAACTGGTTGTGTTGCAACAGAACTGAAAGGTCACAGAACCTTGGAACACTTGAACTGGTTGGCTTGGAATGGTCCTTAAAGATCACAAACCCACAGAACCCTAAAAATGTCTGGGTGGGAAGGAATCCGTACAAGACACAGAACCACTGAACCCTAGAACTGGTTGGGTTGGAATGATCCTTAATGGTCACAGAACCATGGAACCCCAGAACTGCTTGGGTTGGAATGGTGTCGTGGTTCTATGTTTTTTTTGTTTTTGCTTTTTGTTTTTGGGTTTCAGTATTCCACATCAAAACATCATGTAGCGTATGGGGCATTAAACTTTAAATAAAATAAATTTAAAACTTTAAATTTAAGTTTTTTAAAGTTTTAAAATTTAATTAAAATCTAATTTATTTAAAGTTTAAAACATAAACTTTAAATAAATAAACATTAAACACTGCCCCAATCCCAAGTACCTATCCCTGTACATTACAGCAGTCACGGGATCTGGCCCTTCCGGGTGGGGGGGCGCTCTCTTGCTGCCTTGCAGTGGGTGCTGGAGGTGCTTTCCTGGCCGTTCCAAGCTTTTCAGGTTGGACTCGGTCCCGGGAACTCTCTCTCTCTTATCTCGTCTGATTTATTAATCTCAATTTCAATTAAATTGTATATATTGTGTTATCTTGTATTCCAATATTATAGTAAAATAAGCTTTCCTCCATAGATTGTTGCCGCTGTTCATTTCCTCCCTACCTTCCTTCCCATTTCTGTGGGACTGGGGTGGGGGGGGAGGGCAGAGGCCTGTCGCCCCTGTCACACACATAGATTGATCTGGTCAACTCCGTGACAAATGGTATTTAAAGGCCACAGAACCATGGAATCCCAGAACTGGCTGGGTTGGAATGGACCCTACAGGGCACAGAACCAAGGAATCCGAGAACTGGTTGTGCTGGAACAGAACTGAAAGGTCACAGAACCATGGAACCCTAGAACTGGTCAGGTTGGAATGGTCCTTAAAGGTCACAGAACCATGCAACCCTAGAACTGGTTGGGTTGCAATGCACCTTAAAGGTCACAGAACCATGGAACCCAAGAACTGGTTGGGTTGGAACAGAACTGAAAGGTCACAGAACCTTGGAACCCTAAAACTGGTTGGGTTGGAATGGTCCTTAAAGGTCACAGAACTATGGAACCCCAAAACTGGTTGGGTTGGAATGGTCCCTAAAGATCACAGAACCACAGAACCCTAAAAATGTCTGGGTGGGAATGGGTCCTTAAAGGTCACAGAACCACAGAACCCTAAAAATACTTGGGTGGGAAGGGATCCATACAAGACACAGAATCACAGAACCCTAGAACTGGTCAGGTTGGAATGGTCCTTACAGGTCACAGAACCATGGAACCCGAGAACTGGTTGTGTTGGAACAGAACTGAAAGGTCACAGAACCATGGAACCCTAGAACAGGTAGGGTTGGAATGGTCCTTAAAGGTCATTGAACCATGGAACCCCAGAAATGGTCGAGTTGGAATGGCCCTTTAAAGTCACAGAACCATGCAATCCCAGAACTGCTTGGGTTGCAATGGATCTTAAAGGTCACAGAACTATGGAACCCCAGAACTGGTTGGGTTGGAATGGTCCCTAAAGATCACAAAACCACAGAACCCTAAAAATGTCTGGGTGGCAATGGGTTCTTAAATGTCACAGAACCACAGAACCCTAAAAATACTTGGGTGGGAAGGGATCCATACAAGACACAGAACCACAGAACCCTAGAACTGGATGGGTTGGAATGGTCCTTACAGGTCACAGAACCTTGGAACCCTAAAACTGGTTGGGTTGGAATGGTCCTTACAGGTCACAGAACCATGGAACCCTAGAACTGCTTGGGTTGGAATGGACCTTAAAAATCACAGAACCATGGAACCCTAGAACTGCTTGAGTTGGAACTGATCTTAAAGGTCACAGAACCATGGAACGCTAGAACAGGTTGGGTTGGAATGGGTCCTTAAAGGTCACAGAACCATGGAACCAGAGAACTAGTTGCGTTGGAATGGTCCTTAAAGGTCACAGAACCACGGAACCCCAGAACTGCTTGGGTTGGAATGGTCCTTAAAGGTCACAGAACCACGGAACCTGAGAACTGGTCAGGTTGGAATGGTCCTTAAAGGTCACAGAACCATGGAACCCCAGAACTGCTTGGCTTGGAATGGTCCTTAAAGGTCACAGAACCATGGAACCTGAAAACTGGTTGGGTTGGAATGGTCCTTAAAGGTCACAGAACCATGGAATCCCAGAAGTACTTGGGTTGGAATGAGTCCAAAAAGGTCACAGAACCATGGAAGCCCAGAACAGGTTGGGTTGGAACTGATCTTAAAGGTCACAGAACCATGGAATCCCAAAACTAGTTAGGTTAAAATGGTCCTTAAAGGTCACAGAACCATGGAACCCGAGAACTGGTTGGGTTGGAATGGTCCTTAAAGGTCACAGGAACACAGAACCCTTAAAAGGATTGGGTGGGAAGGGATCCATACAAAACACAGAACCACAGAACCCTAGAACTGGTTGGGTTGGAATGGTCCTTAAAAGTCACAGAACCATGGAATCCCAGAACTGGTTGGGTTGGAATGGTCCTTAAAGGTCACAGAACCATGGAATCCCAAAACCAGTTAGGATTGAATGGTCCTTAAAGGTCACAGAACCATGGAACCCTAAAAACGCCTGGGTGGGAATGGGTCCAAACAGGTCACAGATCCACAGAACCCTAAAAATGTCTGGGTGGGAATGGGTTCTTAAAGGTCTCAGAACCACCGAACCCTAAAAATACCTGGGTGGGAAGGGATCCATACAAGACACAGAACCACAGAACCATGGAACTGGTTGGGTTGGAATGGTCCTTAAAGGTCACAGAACCAAGGAATCCGAGAACTGGTTGTGTTGCAACAGAACTGAAAGGTCACAGAACCTTGGAACACTTGAACTGGTTGGCTTGGAATGGTCCTTAAAGATCACAAACCCACAGAACCCTAAAAATGTCTGGGTGGGAAGGAATCCGTACAAGACACAGAACCACTGAACCCTAGAACTGGTTGGGTTGGAATGATCCTTAATGGTCACAGAACCATGGAACCCCAGAACTGCTTGGGTTGGAATGGTGTCGTGGTTCTATGTTTTTTTTGTTTTTGCTTTTTGTTTTTGGGTTTCAGTATTCCACATCAAAACATCATGTAGTGTACGGGGCATTAAACTTTAAATAAAATAAATTTAAAACTTTAAATTTAAGTTTTTTAAAGTTTTAAAATTTAATTAAAATCTAATTTATTTAAAGTTTAAAACATAAACTTTAAATAAATAAACATTAAACACTGCCCCAATCCCAAGTACCTATCCCTGTACATTACAGCAGTCACGGGATCTGGCCCTTCCGGGTGGGGGGGCGCTCTCTTGCTGCCTTGCAGTGGGTGCTGGAGGTGCTTTCCTGGCCGTTCCAAGCATTTCAGGTTGGACTCGGTCCCGGGAACTCTCTCTCTCTTATCTCGTCTGATTTATTAATCTCAATTTCAATTAAATTGTATATATTGTGTTATCTTGTATTCCAATATTATAGTAAAATAAGCTTTCCTCCATAGATTGTTGCCGCTGTTCATTTCCTCCCTACCTTCCTTCCCATTTCTGTGGGACTGGGGTGGGGGGGGAGGGCAGAGGCCTGTCGCCCCTGTCACACACATAGATTGATCTGGTCAACTCCGTGACAAATGGTATTTAAAGGCCACAGAACCATGGAATCCCAGAACTGGCTGGGTTGGAATGGACCCTACAGGGCACAGAACCAAGGAATCCGAGAACTGGTTGTGCTGGAACAGAACTGAAAGGTCACAGAACCATGGAACCCTAGAACTGGTCAGGTTGGAATGGTCCTTAAAGGTCACAGAACCATGCAACCCTAGAACTGGTTGGGTTGCAATGCACCTTAAAGGTCACAGAACCATGGAACCCAAGAACTGGTTGGGTTGGAACAGAATTGAAAGGTCACAGAACCTTGGAACCCTAAAACTGGTTGGGTTGGAATGGTCCTTAAAGGTCACAGAACTATGGAACCCCAAAACTGGTTGGGTTGGAATGGTCCCTAAAGATCACAGAACCACAGAACCCTAAAAATGTCTGGGTGGGAATGGGTCCTTAAAGGTCACAGAACCACAGAACCCTAAAAATACTTGGGTGGGAAGGGATCCATACAAGACACAGAATCACAGAACCCTAGAACTGGTCAGGTTGGAATGGTCCTTACAGGTCACAGAACCATGGAACCCGAGAACTGGTTGTGTTGGAACAGAACTGAAAGGTCACAGAACCATGGAACCCTAGAACAGGTAGGGTTGGAATGGTCCTTAAAGGTCATTGAACCATGGAACCCCAGAAATGGTCGAGTTGGAATGGCCCTTTAAAGTCACAGAACCATGCAATCCCAGAACTGCTTGGGTTGCAATGGATCTTAAAGGTCACAGAACTATGGAACCCGTGAACAGGTTGGGTTGGAATGCTCCCTAAAGATCACAAAACCACAGAACCCTAAAAATGTCTGGGTGGCAATGGGTTCTTAAATGTCACAGAACCACAGAACCCTAAAAATACTTGGGTGGGAAGGGATCCATACAAGACACAGAACCACAGAACCCTAGAACTGGATGGGTTGGAATGGTCCTTACAGGTCACAGAACCTTGGAACCCTAAAACTGGTTGGGTTGGAATGGATCTTAAAGGTCACAGAATCATGGAACCTTAGAACTGGTTGGGTTGGAATGGACCTTAAAGGTCACAGAACTATGGAACCCCAGAACTGGTTGGGTTGGAATGGTCCCCAAAGATCACAGAACCACAGAACCCTAAAAAGGACTGGGTGGGAAGGGATCCATACAAGACACAGAACCACAGAACACTAGAACTTGATGGGTTGGACCGGTCCTTACAGGTCACAGAACCATGGAATCTGAGAACTGGTTGGGTTGGAATGGCCCTTTAAAGTCACAGACACTGACACAGACACAGACAATGAAAGGTCACAGACACAGACACTGAAAGGTCACAGAACCATGGAACCCGAGAACTGGTCAGGTTGGAATGGTCCTTAAACGTCACTGAACCATGGAACCCCAGAACTGGTCGAGTTTGAATGGCCCTTTAAAGTCACAGAACCATGGAACCCAGGAACTGGATGGGTAGGAATGGTCCTTAAAGGTCACACAACCATGGAACCCGAGAACTGGTTGGGTTGGAATGGTCCTTAAAGGTCACAGAACCACGGAACCCCAGAACTGCTTGGGTTGGAATGGTCCTTAAAGGTCACAGAACCACGGAACCTGAGAACTGGTCAGGTTGGAATGGTCCTTAAAGGTCACAGAACCATGGAACCCCAGAACTGCTTGGCTTGGAATGGTCCTTAAAGGTCACAGAACCATGGAACCTGAAAACTGGTTGGGTTGGAATGGTCCTTAAAGGTCACAGAACCATGGAATCCCAG
Source organism: Tetrao urogallus (assembly GCF_951394365.1). NCBI lineage: Eukaryota > Metazoa > Chordata > Aves > Galliformes > Phasianidae > Tetrao > Tetrao urogallus. The sequence continues at coordinate 170,417 of NC_136849.1, read as the reverse complement.
AAGTACTTGGGTTGGAATGAGTCCAAAAAGGTCACAGAACCATGGAAGCCCAGAACAGGTTGGGTTGGAACTGATCTTAAAGGTCACAGAACCATGGAATCCCAAAACTAGTTAGGTTAAAATGATCCTTAAAGGTCACAGAACCATGGAACCCGAGAACTGGTTGGGTTGGAATGGTCCTTAAAGGTCACAGGAACACAGAACCCTTAAAAGGATTGGGTGGGAAGGGATCCATACAAAACACAGAACCACAGAACCCTAGAACTGGTTGGGTTGGAATGGTCCTTAAAAGTCACAGAACCATGGAATCCCAGAACTGGTTGGGTTGGAATGGTCCTTAAAGGTCACAGAACCATGGAATCCCAAAACCAGTTAGGATTGAATGGTCCTTAAAGGTCACAGAACCATGGAACCCTAAAAACGCCTGGGTGGGAATGGGTCCAAACAGGTCACAGATCCACAGAACCCTAAAAATGTCTGGGTGGGAATGGGTTCTTAAAGGTCTCAGAACCACCGAACCCTAAAAATACCTGGGTGGGAAGGGATCCATACAAGACACAGAACCACAGAACCATGGAACTGGTTGGGTTGGAATGGTCCTTAAAGGTCACAGAACCAAGGAATCCGAGAACTGGTTGTGTTGCAACAGAACTGAAAGGTCACAGAACCTTGGAACACTTGAACTGGTTGGCTTGGAATGGTCCTTAAAGATCACAAACCCACAGAACCCTAAAAATGTCTGGGTGGGAAGGAATCCGTACAAGACACAGAACCACTGAACCCTAGAACTGGTTGGGTTGGAATGATCCTTAATGGTCACAGAACCATGGAACCCCAGAACTGCTTGGGTTGGAATGGTGTCGTGGTTCTATGTTTTTTTTGTTTTTGCTTTTTGTTTTTGGGTTTCAGTATTCCACATCAAAACATCATGTAGTGTACGGGGCATTAAACTTTAAATAAAATAAATTTAAAACTTTAAATTTAAGTTTTTTAAAGTTTTAAAATTTAATTAAAATCTAATTTATTTAAAGTTTAAAACATAAACTTTAAATAAATAAACATTAAACACTGCCCCAATCCCAAGTACCTATCCCTGTACATTACAGCAGTCACGGGATCTGGCCCTTCCGGGTGGGGGGGCGCTCTCTTGCTGCCTTGCAGTGGGTGCTGGAGGTGCTTTCCTGGCCGTTCCAAGCATTTCAGGTTGGACTCGGTCCCGGGAACTCTCTCTCTCTTATCTCGTCTGATTTATTAATCTCAATTTCAATTAAATTGTATATATTGTGTTATCTTGTATTCCAATATTATAGTAAAATAAGCTTTCCTCCATAGATTGTTGCCGCTGTTCATTTCCTCCCTACCTTCCTTCCCATTTCTGTGGGACTGGGGTGGGGGGGGAGGGCAGAGGCCTGTCGCCCCTGTCACACACATAGATTGATCTGGTCAACTCCGTGACAAATGGTATTTAAAGGCCACAGAACCATGGAATCCCAGAACTGGCTGGGTTGGAATGGACCCTACAGGGCACAGAACCAAGGAATCCGAGAACTGGTTGTGCTGGAACAGAACTGAAAGGTCACAGAACCATGGAACCCTAGAACTGGTCAGGTTGGAATGGTCCTTAAAGGTCACAGAACCATGCAACCCTAGAACTGGTTGGGTTGCAATGCACCTTAAAGGTCACAGAACCATGGAACCCAAGAACTGGTTGGGTTGGAACAGAATTGAAAGGTCACAGAACCTTGGAACCCTAAAACTGGTTGGGTTGGAATGGTCCTTAAAGGTCACAGAACTATGGAACCCCAAAACTGGTTGGGTTGGAATGGTCCCTAAAGATCACAGAACCACAGAACCCTAAAAATGTCTGGGTGGGAATGGGTCCTTAAAGGTCACAGAACCACAGAACCCTAAAAATACTTGGGTGGGAAGGGATCCATACAAGACACAGAATCACAGAACCCTAGAACTGGTCAGGTTGGAATGGTCCTTACAGGTCACAGAACCATGGAACCCGAGAACTGGTTGTGTTGGAACAGAACTGAAAGGTCACAGAACCATGGAACCCTAGAACAGGTAGGGTTGGAATGGTCCTTAAAGGTCATTGAACCATGGAACCCCAGAAATGGTCGAGTTGGAATGGCCCTTTAAAGTCACAGAACCATGCAATCCCAGAACTGCTTGGGTTGCAATGGATCTTAAAGGTCACAGAACTATGGAACCCGTGAACAGGTTGGGTTGGAATGGTCCCTAAAGATCACAAAACCACAGAACCCTAAAAATGTCTGGGTGGCAATGGGTTCTTAAATGTCACAGAACCACAGAACCCTAAAAATACTTGGGTGGGAAGGGATCCATACAAGACACAGAACCACAGAACCCTAGAACTGGATGGGTTGGAATGGTCCTTACAGGTCACAGAACCTTGGAACCCTAAAACTGGTTGGGTTGGAATGGTCCTTAAAGGTCACAGAACCATGGAACCCTAGAACTGCTTGGGTTGGAATGGACCTTAAAAATCACAGAACCATGGAACCCTAGAACTGCTTGAGTTGGAACTGATCTTAAAGGTCACAGAACCATGGAACGCTAGAACAGGTTGGGTTGGAATGGGTCCTTAAAGGTCACAGAACCATGGAACCAGAGAACTAGTTGCGTTGGAATGGTCCTTAAAGGTCACAGAACCACGGAACCCCAGAACTGCTTGGGTTGGAATGGTCCTTAAAGGTCACAGAACCACGGAACCTGAGAACTGGTCAGGTTGGAATGGTCCTTAAAGGTCACAGAACCATGGAACCCCAGAACTGCTTGGCTTGGAATGGTCCTTAAAGGTCACAGAACCATGGAACCTGAAAACTGGTTGGGTTGGAATGGTCCTTAAAGGTCACAGAACCATGGAATCCCAGAAGTACTTGGGTTGGAATGAGTCCAAAAAGGTCACAGAACCATGGAAGCCCAGAACAGGTTGGGTTGGAACTGATCTTAAAGGTCACAGAACCATGGAATCCCAAAACTAGTTAGGTTAAAATGGTCCTTAAAGGTCACAGAACCATGGAACCCGAGAACTGGTTGGGTTGGAATGGTCCTTAAAGGTCACAGGAACACAGAACCCTTAAAAGGATTGGGTGGGAAGGGATCCATACAAAACACAGAACCACAGAACCCTAGAACTGGTTGGGTTGGAATGGTCCTTAAAAGTCACAGAACCATGGAATCCCAGAACTGGTTGGGTTGGAATGGTCCTTAAAGGTCACAGAACCATGGAATCCCAAAACCAGTTAGGATTGAATGGTCCTTAAAGGTCACAGAACCATGGAACCCTAAAAACGCCTGGGTGGGAATGGGTCCAAACAGGTCACAGATCCACAGAACCCTAAAAATGTCTGGGTGGGAATGGGTTCTTAAAGGTCTCAGAACCACCGAACCCTAAAAATACCTGGGTGGGAAGGGATCCATACAAGACACAGAACCACAGAACCATGGAACTGGTTGGGTTGGAATGGTCCTTAAAGGTCACAGAACCAAGGAATCCGAGAACTGGTTGTGTTGCAACAGAACTGAAAGGTCACAGAACCTTGGAACACTTGAACTGGTTGGCTTGGAATGGTCCTTAAAGATCACAAACCCACAGAACCCTAAAAATGTCTGGGTGGGAAGGAATCCGTACAAGACACAGAACCACTGAACCCTAGAACTGGTTGGGTTGGAATGATCCTTAATGGTCACAGAACCATGGAACCCCAGAACTGCTTGGGTTGGAATGGTGTCGTGGTTCTATGTTTTTTTTGTTTTTGCTTTTTGTTTTTGGGTTTCAGTATTCCACATCAAAACATCATGTAGTGTACGGGGCATTAAACTTTAAATAAAATAAATTTAAAACTTTAAATTTAAGTTTTTTAAAGTTTTAAAATTTAATTAAAATCTAATTTATTTAAAGTTTAAAACATAAACTTTAAATAAATAAACATTAAACACTGCCCCAATCCCAAGTACCTATCCCTGTACATTACAGCAGTCACGGGATCTGGCCCTTCCGGGTGGGGGGGCGCTCTCTTGCTGCCTTGCAGTGGGTGCTGGAGGTGCTTTCCTGGCCGTTCCAAGCATTTCAGGTTGGACTCGGTCCCGGGAACTCTCTCTCTCTTATCTCGTCTGATTTATTAATCTCAATTTCAATTAAATTGTATATATTGTGTTATCTTGTATTCCAATATTATAGTAAAATAAGCTTTCCTCCATAGATTGTTGCCGCTGTTCATTTCCTCCCTACCTTCCTTCCCATTTCTGTGGGACTGGGGTGGGGGGGGAGGGCAGAGGCCTGTCGCCCCTGTCACACACATAGATTGATCTGGTCAACTCCGTGACAAATGGTATTTAAAGGCCACAGAACCATGGAATCCCAGAACTGGCTGGGTTGGAATGGACCCTACAGGGCACAGAACCAAGGAATCCGAGAACTGGTTGTGCTGGAACAGAACTGAAAGGTCACAGAACCATGGAACCCTAGAACTGGTCAGGTTGGAATGGTCCTTAAAGGTCACAGAACCATGCAACCCTAGAACTGGTTGGGTTGCAATGCACCTTAAAGGTCACAGAACCATGGAACCCAAGAACTGGTTGGGTTGGAACAGAACTGAAAGGTCACAGAACCTTGGAACCCTAAAACTGGTTGGGTTGGAATGGTCCTTAAAGGTCACAGAACTATGGAACCCCAAAACTGGTTGGGTTGGAATGGTCCCTAAAGATCACAGAACCACAGAACCCTAAAAATGTCTGGGTGGGAATGGGTCCTTAAAGGTCACAGAACCACAGAACCCTAAAAATACTTGGGTGGGAAGGGATCCATACAAGACACAGAATCACAGAACCCTAGAACTGGTCAGGTTGGAATGGTCCTTACAGGTCACAGAACCATGGAACCCGAGAACTGGTTGTGTTGGAACAGAACTGAAAGGTCACAGAACCATGGAACCCTAGAACAGGTAGGGTTGGAATGGTCCTTAAAGGTCATTGAACCATGGAACCCCAGAAATGGTCGAGTTGGAATGGCCCTTTAAAGTCACAGAACCATGCAATCCCAGAACTGCTTGGGTTGCAATGGATCTTAAAGGTCACAGAACTATGGAACCCGTGAACAGGTTGGGTTGGAATGGTCCCTAAAGATCACAAAACCACAGAACCCTAAAAATGTCTGGGTGGCAATGGGTTCTTAAATGTCACAGAACCACAGAACCCTAAAAATACTTGGGTGGGAAGGGATCCATACAAGACACAGAACCACAGAACCCTAGAACTGGATGGGTTGGAATGGTCCTTACAGGTCACAGAACCTTGGAACCCTAAAACTGGTTGGGTTGGAATGGATCTTAAAGGTCACAGAATCATGGAACCTTAGAACTGGTTGGGTTGGAATGGACCTTAAAGGTCACAGAACTATGGAACCCCAGAACTGGTTGGGTTGGAATGGTCCCCAAAGATCACAGAACCACAGAACCCTAAAAAGGACTGGGTGGGAAGGGATCCATACAAGACACAGAACCACAGAACACTAGAACTTGATGGGTTGGACCGGTCCTTACAGGTCACAGAACCATGGAATCTGAGAACTGGTTGGGTTGGAATGGCCCTTTAAAGTCACAGACACTGACACAGACACAGACAATGAAAGGTCACAGACACAGACACTGAAAGGTCACAGAACCATGGAACCCGAGAACTGGTCAGGTTGGAATGGTCCTTAAACGTCACTGAACCATGGAACCCCAGAACTGGTTGAGTTTGAATGGCCCTTTAAAGTCACAGAACCATGGAACCCAGGAACTGGATGGGTAGGAATGGTCCTTAAAGGTCACACAACCATGGAACCCGAGAACTGGTTGGGTTGGAATGGTCCTTAAAGGTCACAGAACCACGGAACCCCAGAACTGCTTGGGTTGGAATGGTCCTTAAAGGTCACAGAACCACGGAACCTGAGAACTGGTCAGGTTGGAATGGTCCTTAAAGGTCACAGAACCATGGAACCCCAGAACTGCTTGGCTTGGAATGGTCCTTAAAGGTCACAGAACCATGGAACCTGAAAACTGGTTGGGTTGGAATGGTCCTTAAAGGTCACAGAACCATGGAATCCCAGAAGTACTTGGGTTGGAATGAGTCCAAAAAGGTCACAGAACCATGGAAGCCCAGAACAGGTTGGGTTGGAACTGATCTTAAAGGTCACAGAACCATGGAATCCCAAAACTAGTTAGGTTAAAATGGTCCTTAAAGGTCACAGAACCATGGAACCCGAGAACTGGTTGGGTTGGAATGGTCCTTAAAGGTCACAGGAACACAGAACCCTTAAAAGGATTGGGTGGGAAGGGATCCATACAAAACACAGAACCACAGAACCCTAGAACTGGTTGGGTTGGAATGGTCCTTAAAAGTCACAGAACCATGGAATCCCAGAACTGGTTGGGTTGGAATGGTCCTTAAAGGTCACAGAACCATGGAATCCCAAAACCAGTTAGGATTGAATGGTCCTTAAAGGTCACAGAACCATGGAACCCTAAAAACGCCTGGGTGGGAATGGGTCCAAACAGGTCACAGATCCACAGAACCCTAAAAATGTCTGGGTGGGAATGGGTTCTTAAAGGTCTCAGAACCACCGAACCCTAAAAATACCTGGGTGGGAAGGGATCCATACAAGACACAGAACCACAGAACCATGGAACTGGTTGGGTTGGAATGGTCCTTAAAGGTCACAGAACCAAGGAATCCGAGAACTGGTTGTGTTGCAACAGAACTGAAAGGTCACAGAACCTTGGAACACTTGAACTGGTTGGCTTGGAATGGTCCTTAAAGATCACAAACCCACAGAACCCTAAAAATGTCTGGGTGGGAAGGAATCCGTACAAGACACAGAACCACTGAACCCTAGAACTGGTTGGGTTGGAATGATCCTTAATGGTCACAGAACCATGGAACCCCAGAACTGCTTGGGTTGGAATGGTGTCGTGGTTCTATGTTTTTTTTGTTTTTGCTTTTTGTTTTTGGGTTTCAGTATTCCACATCAAAACATCATGTAGCGTACGGGGCATTAAACTTTAAATAAAATAAATTTAAAACTTTAAATTTAAGTTTTTTAAAGTTTTAAAATTTAATTAAAATCTAATTTATTTAAAGTTTAAAACATAAACTTTAAATAAATAAACATTAAACACTGCCCCAATCCCAAGTACCTATCCCTGTACATTACAGCAGTCACGGGATCTGGCCCTTCCGGGTGGGGGGGCGCTCTCTTGCTGCCTTGCAGTGGGTGCTGGAGGTGCTTTCCTGGCCGTTCCAAGCTTTTCAGGTTGGACTCGGTCCCGGGAACTCTCTCTCTCTTATCTCGTCTGATTTATTAATCTCAATTTCAATTAAATTGTATATATTGTGTTATCTTGTATTCCAATATTATAGTAAAATAAGCTTTCCTCCATAGATTGTTGCCGCTGTTCATTTCCTCCCTACCTTCCTTCCCATTTCTGTGGGACTGGGGTGGGGGGGGAGGGCAGAGGCCTGTCGCCCCTGTCACACACATAGATTGATCTGGTCAACTCCGTGACAAATGGTATTTAAAGGCCACAGAACCATGGAATCCCAGAACTGGCTGGGTTGGAATGGACCCTACAGGGCACAGAACCAAGGAATCCGAGAACTGGTTGTGCTGGAACAGAACTGAAAGGTCACAGAACCATGGAACCCTAGAACTGGTCAGGTTGGAATGGTCCTTAAAGGTCACAGAACCATGCAACCCTAGAACTGGTTGGGTTGCAATGCACCTTAAAGGTCACAGAACCATGGAACCCAAGAACTGGTTGGGTTGGAACAGAACTGAAAGGTCACAGAACCTTGGAACCCTAAAACTGGTTGGGTTGGAATGGTCCTTAAAGGTCACAGAACTATGGAACCCCAAAACTGGTTGGGTTGGAATGGTCCCTAAAGATCACAGAACCACAGAACCCTAAAAATGTCTGGGTGGGAATGGGTCCTTAAAGGTCACAGAACCACAGAACCCTAAAAATACTTGGGTGGGAAGGGATCCATACAAGACACAGAATCACAGAACCCTAGAACTGGTCAGGTTGGAATGGTCCTTACAGGTCACAGAACCATGGAACCCGAGAACTGGTTGTGTTGGAACAGAACTGAAAGGTCACAGAACCATGGAACCCTAGAACAGGTAGGGTTGGAATGGTCCTTAAAGGTCATTGAACCATGGAACCCCAGAAATGGTCGAGTTGGAATGGCCCTTTAAAGTCACAGAACCATGCAATCCCAGAACTGCTTGGGTTGCAATGGATCTTAAAGGTCACAGAACTATGGAACCCGTGAACAGGTTGGGTTGGAATGGTCCCTAAAGATCACAAAACCACAGAACCCTAAAAATGTCTGGGTGGCAATGGGTTCTTAAATGTCACAGAACCACAGAACCCTAAAAATACTTGGGTGGGAAGGGATCCATACAAGACACAGAACCACAGAACCCTAGAACTGGATGGGTTGGAATGGTCCTTACAGGTCACAGAACCTTGGAACCCTAAAACTGGTTGGGTTGGAATGGTCCTTAAAGGTCACAGAACCATGGAACCCTAGAACTGCTTGGGTTGGAATGGACCTTAAAAATCACAGAACCATGGAACCCTAGAACTGCTTGAGTTGGAACTGATCTTAAAGGTCACAGAACCATGGAACGCTAGAACAGGTTGGGTTGGAATGGGTCCTTAAAGGTCACAGAACCATGGAACCAGAGAACTAGTTGCGTTGGAATGGTCCTTAAAGGTCACAGAACCACGGAACCCCAGAACTGCTTGGGTTGGAATGGTCCTTAAAGGTCACAGAACCACGGAACCTGAGAACTGGTCAGGTTGGAATGGTCCTTAAAGGTCACAGAACCATGGAACCCCAGAACTGCTTGGCTTGGAATGGTCCTTAAAGGTCACAGAACCATGGAACCTGAAAACTGGTTGGGTTGGAATGGTCCTTAAAGGTCACAGAACCATGGAATCCCAGAAATACTTGGGTTGGAATGAGTCCAAAAAGGTCACAGAACCATGGAAGCCCAGAACAGGTTGGGTTGGAACTGATCTTAAAGGTCACAGAACCATGGAATCCCAAAACTAGTTAGGTTAAAATGGTCCTTAAAGGTCACAGAACCATGGAACCCGAGAACTGGTTGGGTTGGAATGGTCCTTAAAGGTCACAGGAACACAGAACCCTTAAAAGGATTGGGTGGGAAGGGATCCATACAAAACACAGAACCACAGAACCCTAGAACTGGTTGGGTTGGAATGGTCCTTAAAAGTCACAGAACCATGGAATCCCAGAACTGGTTGGGTTGGAATGGTCCTTAAAGGTCACAGAACCATGGAATCCCAAAACCAGTTAGGATTGAATGGTCCTTAAAGGTCACAGAACCATGGAACCCTAAAAACGCCTGGGTGGGAATGGGTCCAAACAGGTCACAGATCCACAGAACCCTAAAAATGTCTGGGTGGGAATGGGTTCTTAAAGGTCTCAGAACCACCGAACCCTAAAAATACCTGGGTGGGAAGGGATCCATACAAGACACAGAACCACAGAACCATGGAACTGGTTGGGTTGGAATGGTCCTTAAAGGTCACAGAACCAAGGAATCCGAGAACTGGTTGTGTTGCAACAGAACTGAAAGGTCACAGAACCTTGGAACACTTGAACTGGTTGGCTTGGAATGGTCCTTAAAGATCACAAACCCACAGAACCCTAAAAATGTCTGGGTGGGAAGGAATCCGTACAAGACACAGAACCACTGAACCCTAGAACTGGTTGGGTTGGAATGATCCTTAATGGTCACAGAACCATGGAACCCCAGAACTGCTTGGGTTGGAATGGTGTCGTGGTTCTATGTTTTTTTTGTTTTTGCTTTTTGTTTTTGGGTTTCAGTATTCCACATCAAAACATCATGTAGTGTACGGGGCATTAAACTTTAAATAAAATAAATTTAAAACTTTAAATTTAAGTTTTTTAAAGTTTTAAAATTTAATTAAAATCTAATTTATTTAAAGTTTAAAACATAAACTTTAAATAAATAAACATTAAACACTGCCCCAATCCCAAGTACCTATCCCTGTACATTACAGCAGTCACGGGATCTGGCCCTTCCGGGTGGGGGGGCGCTCTCTTGCTGCCTTGCAGTGGGTGCTGGAGGTGCTTTCCTGGCCGTTCCAAGCATTTCAGGTTGGACTCGGTCCCGGGAACTCTCTCTCTCTTATCTCGTCTGATTTATTAATCTCAATTTCAATTAAATTGTATATATTGTGTTATCTTGTATTCCAATATTATAGTAAAATAAGCTTTCCTCCATAGATTGTTGCCGCTGTTCATTTCCTCCCTACCTTCCTTCCCATTTCTGTGGGACTGGGGTGGGGGGGGAGGGCAGAGGCCTGTCGCCCCTGTCACACACATAGATTGATCTGGTCAACTCCGTGACAAATGGTATTTAAAGGCCACAGAACCATGGAATCCCAGAACTGGCTGGGTTGGAATGGACCCTACAGGGCACAGAACCAAGGAATCCGAGAACTGGTTGTGCTGGAACAGAACTGAAAGGTCACAGAACCATGGAACCCTAGAACTGGTCAGGTTGGAATGGTCCTTAAAGGTCACAGAACCATGCAACCCTAGAACTGGTTGGGTTGCAATGCACCTTAAAGGTCACAGAACCATGGAACCCAAGAACTGGTTGGGTTGGAACAGAACTGAAAGGTCACAGAACCTTGGAACCCTAAAACTGGTTGGGTTGGAATGGTCCTTAAAGGTCACAGAACTATGGAACCCCAAAACTGGTTGGGTTGGAATGGTCCCTAAAGATCACAGAACCACAGAACCCTAAAAATGTCTGGGTGGGAATGGGTCCTTAAAGGTCACAGAACCACAGAACCCTAAAAATACTTGGGTGGGAAGGGATCCATACAAGACACAGAATCACAGAACCCTAGAACTGGTCAGGTTGGAATGGTCCTTACAGGTCACAGAACCATGGAACCCGAGAACTGGTTGTGTTGGAACAGAACTGAAAGGTCACAGAACCATGGAACCCTAGAACAGGTAGGGTTGGAATGGTCCTTAAAGGTCATTGAACCATGGAACCCCAGAAATGGTCGAGTTGGAATGGCCCTTTAAAGTCACAGAACCATGCAATCCCAGAACTGCTTGGGTTGCAATGGATCTTAAAGGTCACAGAACTATGGAACCCGTGAACAGGTTGGGTTGGAATGCTCCCTAAAGATCACAAAACCACAGAACCCTAAAAATGTCTGGGTGGCAATGGGTTCTTAAATGTCACAGAACCACAGAACCCTAAAAATACTTGGGTGGGAAGGGATCCATACAAGACACAGAACCACAGAACCCTAGAACTGGATGGGTTGGAATGGTCCTTACAGGTCACAGAACCTTGGAACCCTAAAACTGGTTGGGTTGGAATGGATCTTAAAGGTCACAGAATCATGGAACCTTAGAACTGGTTGGGTTGGAATGGACCTTAAAGGTCACAGAACTATGGAACCCCAGAACTGGTTGGGTTGGAATGGTCCCCAAAGATCACAGAACCACAGAACCCTAAAAAGGACTGGGTGGGAAGGGATCCATACAAGACACAGAACCACAGAACACTAGAACTTGATGGGTTGGACCGGTCCTTACAGGTCACAGAACCATGGAATCTGAGAACTGGTTGGGTTGGAATGGCCCTTTAAAGTCACAGACACTGACACAGACACAGACAATGAAAGGTCACAGACACAGACACTGAAAGGTCACAGAACCATGGAACCCGAGAACTGGTCAGGTTGGAATGGTCCTTAAACGTCACTGAACCATGGAACCCCAGAACTGGTCGAGTTTGAATGGCCCTTTAAAGTCACAGAACCATGGAACCCAGGAACTGGATGGGTAGGAATGGTCCTTAAAGGTCACACAACCATGGAACCCGAGAACTGGTTGGGTTGGAATGGTCCTTAAAGGTCACAGAACCACGGAACCCCAGAACTGCTTGGGTTGGAATGGTCCTTAAAGGTCACAGAACCACGGAACCTGAGAACTGGTCAGGTTGGAATGGTCCTTAAAGGTCACAGAACCATGGAACCCCAGAACTGCTTGGCTTGGAATGGTCCTTAAAGGTCACAGAACCATGGAACCTGAAAACTGGTTGGGTTGGAATGGTCCTTAAAGGTCACAGAACCATGGAATCCCAGAAGTACTTGGGTTGGAATGAGTCCAAAAAGGTCACAGAACCATGGAAGCCCAGAACAGGTTGGGTTGGAACTGATCTTAAAGGTCACAGAACCATGGAATCCCAAAACTAGTTAGGTTAAAATGGTCCTTAAAGGTCACAGAACCATGGAACCCGAGAACTGGTTGGGTTGGAATGGTCCTTAAAGGTCACAGGAACACAGAACCCTTAAAAGGATTGGGTGGGAAGGGATCCATACAAAACACAGAACCACAGAACCCTAGAACTGGTTGGGTTGGAATGGTCCTTAAAAGTCACAGAACCATGGAATCCCAGAACTGGTTGGGTTGGAATGGTCCTTAAAGGTCACAGAACCATGGAATCCCAAAACCAGTTAGGATTGAATGGTCCTTAAAGGTCACAGAACCATGGAACCCTAAAAACGCCTGGGTGGGAATGGGTCCAAACAGGTCACAGATCCACAGAACCCTAAAAATGTCTGGGTGGGAATGGGTTCTTAAAGGTCTCAGAACCACCGAACCCTAAAAATACCTGGGTGGGAAGGGATCCATACAAGACACAGAACCACAGAACCATGGAACTGGTTGGGTTGGAATGGTCCTTAAAGGTCACAGAACCAAGGAATCCGAGAACTGGTTGTGTTGCAACAGAACTGAAAGGTCACAGAACCTTGGAACACTTGAACTGGTTGGCTTGGAATGGTCCTTAAAGATCACAAACCCACAGAACCCTAAAAATGTCTGGGTGGGAAGGAATCCGTACAAGACACAGAACCACTGAACCCTAGAACTGGTTGGGTTGGAATGATCCTTAATGGTCACAGAACCATGGAACCCCAGAACTGCTTGGGTTGGAATGGTGTCGTGGTTCTATGTTTTTTTTGTTTTTGCTTTTTGTTTTTGGGTTTCAGTATTCCACATCAAAACATCATGTAGTGTACGGGGCATTAAACTTTAAATAAAATAAATTTAAAACTTTAAATTTAAGTTTTTTAAAGTTTTAAAATTTAATTAAAATCTAATTTATTTAAAGTTTAAAACATAAACTTTAAATAAATAAACATTAAACACTGCCCCAATCCCAAGTACCTATCCCTGTACATTACAGCAGTCACGGGATCTGGCCCTTCCGGGTGGGGGGGCGCTCTCTTGCTGCCTTGCAGTGGGTGCTGGAGGTGCTTTCCTGGCCGTTCCAAGCATTTCAGGTTGGACTCGGTCCCGGGAACTCTCTCTCTCTTATCTCGTCTGATTTATTAATCTCAATTTCAATTAAATTGTATATATTGTGTTATCTTGTATTCCAATATTATAGTAAAATAAGCTTTCCTCCATAGATTGTTGCCGCTGTTCATTTCCTCCCTTCCTTCCTTCCCATTTCTGTGGGACTGGGGTGGGGGGGGAGGGCAGAGGCCTGTCGCCCCTGTCACACACATAGATTGATCTGGTCAACTCCGTGACAAATGGTATTTAAAGGCCACAGAACCATGGAATCCCAGAACTGGCTGGGTTGGAATGGACCCTACAGGGCACAGAACCAAGGAATCCGAGAACTGGTTGTGCTGGAACAGAACTGAAAGGTCACAGAACCATGGAACCCTAGAACTGGTCAGGTTGGAATGGTCCTTAAAGGTCACAGAACCATGCAACCCTAGAACTGGTTGGGTTGCAATGCACCTTAAAGGTCACAGAACCATGGAACCCAAGAACTGGTTGGGTTGGAACAGAATTGAAAGGTCACAGAACCTTGGAACCCTAAAACTGGTTGGGTTGGAATGGTCCTTAAAGGTCACAGAACTATGGAACCCCAAAACTGGTTGGGTTGGAATGGTCCCTAAAGATCACAGAACCACAGAACCCTAAAAATGTCTGGGTGGGAATGGGTCCTTAAAGGTCACAGAACCACAGAACCCTAAAAATACTTGGGTGGGAAGGGATCCATACAAGACACAGAATCACAGAACCCTAGAACTGGTCAGGTTGGAATGGTCCTTACAGGTCACAGAACCATGGAACCCGAGAACTGGTTGTGTTGGAACAGAACTGAAAGGTCACAGAACCATGGAACCCTAGAACAGGTAGGGTTGGAATGGTCCTTAAAGGTCATTGAACCATGGAACCCCAGAAATGGTCGAGTTGGAATGGCCCTTTAAAGTCACAGAACCATGCAATCCCAGAACTGCTTGGGTTGCAATGGATCTTAAAGGTCACAGAACTATGGAACCCGTGAACAGGTTGGGTTGGAATGGTCCCTAAAGATCACAAAACCACAGAACCCTAAAAATGTCTGGGTGGCAATGGGTTCTTAAATGTCACAGAACCACAGAACCCTAAAAATACTTGGGTGGGAAGGGATCCATACAAGACACAGAACCACAGAACCCTAGAACTGGATGGGTTGGAATGGTCCTTACAGGTCACAGAACCTTGGAACCCTAAAACTGGTTGGGTTGGAATGGATCTTAAAGGTCACAGAATCATGGAACCTTAGAACTGGTTGGGTTGGAATGGACCTTAAAGGTCACAGAACTATGGAACCCCAGAACTGGTTGGGTTGGAATGGTCCCCAAAGATCACAGAACCACAGAACCCTAAAAAGGACTGGGTGGGAAGGGATCCATACAAGACACAGAACCACAGAACACTAGAACTTGATGGGTTGGACCGGTCCTTACAGGTCACAGAACCATGGAATCTGAGAACTGGTTGGGTTGGAATGGCCCTTTAAAGTCACAGACACTGACACAGACACAGACAATGAAAGGTCACAGACACAGACACTGAAAGGTCACAGAACCATGGAACCCGAGAACTGGTCAGGTTGGAATGGTCCTTAAACGTCACTGAACCATGGAACCCCAGAACTGGTCGAGTTTGAATGGCCCTTTAAAGTCACAGAACCATGGAACCCAGGAACTGGATGGGTAGGAATGGTCCTTAAAGGTCACACAACCATGGAACCCGAGAACTGGTTGGGTTGGAATGGTCCTTAAAGGTCACAGAACCACGGAACCCCAGAACTGCTTGGGTTGGAATGGTCCTTAAAGGTCACAGAACCACGGAACCTGAGAACTGGTCAGGTTGGAATGGTCCTTAAAGGTCACAGAACCATGGAACCCCAGAACTGCTTGGCTTGGAATGGTCCTTAAAGGTCACAGAACCATGGAACCTGAAAACTGGTTGGGTTGGAATGGTCCTTAAAGGTCACAGAACCATGGAATCCCAGAAGTACTTGGGTTGGAATGAGTCCAAAAAGGTCACAGAACCATGGAAGCCCAGAACAGGTTGGGTTGGAACTGATCTTAAAGGTCACAGAACCATGGAATCCCAAAACTAGTTAGGTTAAAATGGTCCTTAAAGGTCACAGAACCATGGAACCCGAGAACTGGTTGGGTTGGAATGGTCCTTAAAGGTCACAGGAACACAGAACCCTTAAAAGGATTGGGTGGGAAGGGATCCATACAAAACACAGAACCACAGAACCCTAGAACTGGTTGGGTTGGAATGGTCCTTAAAAGTCACAGAACCATGGAATCCCAGAACTGGTTGGGTTGGAATGGTCCTTAAAGGTCACAGAACCATGGAATCCCAAAACCAGTTAGGATTGAATGGTCCTTAAAGGTCACAGAACCATGGAACCCTAAAAACGCCTGGGTGGGAATGGGTCCAAACAGGTCACAGATCCACAGAACCCTAAAAATGTCTGGGTGGGAATGGGTTCTTAAAGGTCTCAGAACCACCGAACCCTAAAAATACCTGGGTGGGAAGGGATCCATACAAGACACAGAACCACAGAACCATGGAACTGGTTGGGTTGGAATGGTCCTTAAAGGTCACAGAACCAAGGAATCCGAGAACTGGTTGTGTTGCAACAGAACTGAAAGGTCACAGAACCTTGGAACACTTGAACTGGTTGGCTTGGAATGGTCCTTAAAGATCACAAACCCACAGAACCCTAAAAATGTCTGGGTGGGAAGGAATCCGTACAAGACACAGAACCACTGAACCCTAGAACTGGTTGGGTTGGAATGATCCTTAATGGTCACAGAACCATGGAACCCCAGAACTGCTTGGGTTGGAATGGTGTCGTGGTTCTATGTTTTTTTTGTTTTTGCTTTTTGTTTTTGGGTTTCAGTATTCCACATCAAAACATCATGTAGTGTACGGGGCATTAAACTTTAAATAAAATAAATTTAAAACTTTAAATTTAAGTTTTTTAAAGTTTTAAAATTTAATTAAAATCTAATTTATTTAAAGTTTAAAACATAAACTTTAAATAAATAAACATTAAACACTGCCCCAATCCCAAGTACCTATCCCTGTACATTACAGCAGTCACGGGATCTGGCCCTTCCGGGTGGGGGGGCGCTCTCTTGCTGCCTTGCAGTGGGTGCTGGAGGTGCTTTCCTGGCCGTTCCAAGCATTTCAGGTTGGACTCGGTCCCGGGAACTCTCTCTCTCTTATCTCGTCTGATTTATTAATCTCAATTTCAATTAAATTGTATATATTGTGTTATCTTGTATTCCAATATTATAGTAAAATAAGCTTTCCTCCATAGATTGTTGCCGCTGTTCATTTCCTCCCTACCTTCCTTCCCATTTCTGTGGGACTGGGGTGGGGGGGGAGGGCAGAGGCCTGTCGCCCCTGTCACACACATAGATTGATCTGGTCAACTCCGTGACAAATGGTATTTAAAGGCCACAGAACCATGGAATCCCAGAACTGGCTGGGTTGGAATGGACCCTACAGGGCACAGAACCAAGGAATCCGAGAACTGGTTGTGCTGGAACAGAACTGAAAGGTCACAGAACCATGGAACCCTAGAACTGGTCAGGTTGGAATGGTCCTTAAAGGTCACAGAACCATGCAACCCTAGAACTGGTTGGGTTGCAATGCACCTTAAAGGTCACAGAACCATGGAACCCAAGAACTGGTTGGGTTGGAACAGAACTGAAAGGTCACAGAACCTTGGAACCCTAAAACTGGTTGGGTTGGAATGGTCCTTAAAGGTCACAGAACTATGGAACCCCAAAACTGGTTGGGTTGGAATGGTCCCTAAAGATCACAGAACCACAGAACCCTAAAAATGTCTGGGTGGGAATGGGTCCTTAAAGGTCACAGAACCACAGAACCCTAAAAATACTTGGGTGGGAAGGGATCCATACAAGACACAGAATCACAGAACCCTAGAACTGGTCAGGTTGGAATGGTCCTTACAGGTCACAGAACCATGGAACCCGAGAACTGGTTGTGTTGGAACAGAACTGAAAGGTCACAGAACCATGGAACCCTAGAACAGGTAGGGTTGGAATGGTCCTTAAAGGTCATTGAACCATGGAACCCCAGAAATGGTCGAGTTGGAATGGCCCTTTAAAGTCACAGAACCATGCAATCCCAGAACTGGTTGGGTTGCAATGGATCTTAAAGGTCACAGAACTATGGAACCCGTGAACAGGTTGGGTTGGAATGCTCCCTAAAGATCACAAAACCACAGAACCCTAAAAATGTCTGGGTGGCAATGGGTTCTTAAATGTCACAGAACCACAGAACCCTAAAAATACTTGGGTGGGAAGGGATCCATACAAGACACAGAACCACAGAACCCTAGAACTGGATGGGTTGGAATGGTCCTTACAGGTCACAGAACCTTGGAACCCTAAAACTGGTTGGGTTGGAATGGATCTTAAAGGTCACAGAATCATGGAACCTTAGAACTGGTTGGGTTGGAATGGACCTTAAAGGTCACAGAACTATGGAACCCCAGAACTGGTTGGGTTGGAATGGTCCCCAAAGATCACAGAACCACAGAACCCTAAAAAGGACTGGGTGGGAAGGGATCCATACAAGACACAGAACCACAGAACACTAGAACTTGATGGGTTGGACCGGTCCTTACAGGTCACAGAACCATGGAATCTGAGAACTGGTTGGGTTGGAATGGCCCTTTAAAGTCACAGACACTGACACAGACACAGACAATGAAAGGTCACAGACACAGACACTGAAAGGTCACAGAACCATGGAACCCGAGAACTGGTCAGGTTGGAATGGTCCTTAAACGTCACTGAACCATGGAACCCCAGAACTGGTCGAGTTTGAATGGCCCTTTAAAGTCACAGAACCATGGAACCCAGGAACTGGATGGGTAGGAATGGTCCTTAAAGGTCACACAACCATGGAACCCGAGAACTGGTTGGGTTGGAATGGTCCTTAAAGGTCACAGAACCACGGAACCCCAGAACTGCTTGGGTTGGAATGGTCCTTAAAGGTCACAGAACCACGGAACCTGAGAACTGGTCAGGTTGGAATGGTCCTTAAAGGTCACAGAACCATGGAACCCCAGAACTGCTTGGCTTGGAATGGTCCTTAAAGGTCACAGAACCATGGAACCTGAAAACTGGTTGGGTTGGAATGGTCCTTAAAGGTCACAGAACCATGGAATCCCAGAAGTACTTGGGTTGGAATGAGTCCAAAAAGGTCACAGAACCATGGAAGCCCAGAACAGGTTGGGTTGGAACTGATCTTAAAGGTCACAGAACCATGGAATCCCAAAACTAGTTAGGTTAAAATGGTCCTTAAAGGTCACAGAACCATGGAACCCGAGAACTGGTTGGGTTGGAATGGTCCTTAAAGGTCACAGGAACACAGAACCCTTAAAAGGATTGGGTGGGAAGGGATCCATACAAAACACAGAACCACAGAACCCTAGAACTGGTTGGGTTGGAATGGTCCTTAAAAGTCACAGAACCATGGAATCCCAGAACTGGCTGGGTTGGAATGGTCCTTAAAGGTCACAGAACCATGGAATCCCAAAACCAGTTAGGATTGAATGGTCCTTAAAGGTCACAGAACCATGCAACCCTAGAACTGGTTGGGTTGCAATGCACCTTAAAGGTCACAGAACCATGGAACCCAAGAACTGGTTGGGTTGGAACAGAACTGAAAGGTCACAGAACCTTGGAACCCTAAAACTGGTTGGGTTGGAATGGTCCTTAAAGGTCACAGAACCATGGAATCCCAAAACCAGTTAGGATTGAATGGTCCTTAAAGGTCACAGAACCATGGAACCCTAAAAACGCCTGGGTGGGAATGGGTCCAAACAGGTCACAGATCCACAGAACCCTAAAAATGTCTGGGTGGGAATGGGTTCTTAAAGGTCTCAGAACCACCGAACCCTAAAAATACCTGGGTGGGAAGGGATCCATACAAGACACAGAACCACAGAACCATGGAACTGGTTGGGTTGGAATGGTCCTTAAAGGTCACAGAACCAAGGAATCCGAGAACTGGTTGTGTTGCAACAGAACTGAAAGGTCACAGAACCTTGGAACACTTGAACTGGTTGGCTTGGAATGGTCCTTAAAGATCACAAACCCACAGAACCCTAAAAATGTCTGGGTGGGAAGGAATCCGTACAAGACACAGAACCACTGAACCCTAGAACTGGTTGGGTTGGAATGATCCTTAATGGTCACAGAACCATGGAACCCCAGAACTGCTTGGGTTGGAATGGTGTCGTGGTTCTATGTTTTTTTTGTTTTTGCTTTTTGTTTTTGGGTTTCAGTATTCCACATCAAAACATCATGTAGTGTACGGGGCATTAAACTTTAAATAAAATAAATTTAAAACTTTAAATTTAAGTTTTTTAAAGTTTTAAAATTTAATTAAAATCTAATTTATTTAAAGTTTAAAACATAAACTTTAAATAAATAAACATTAAACACTGCCCCAATCCCAAGTACCTATCCCTGTACATTACAGCAGTCACGGGATCTGGCCCTTCCGGGTGGGGGGGCGCTCTCTTGCTGCCTTGCAGTGGGTGCTGGAGGTGCTTTCCTGGCCGTTCCAAGCATTTCAGGTTGGACTCGGTCCCGGGAACTCTCTCTCTCTTATCTCGTCTGATTTATTAATCTCAATTTCAATTAAATTGTATATATTGTGTTATCTTGTATTCCAATATTATAGTAAAATAAGCTTTCCTCCATAGATTGTTGCCGCTGTTCAATTCCTCCCTACCTTCCTTCCCATTTCTGTGGGACTGGGGTGGGGGGGGAGGGCAGAGGCCTGTCGCCCCTGTCACACACATAGATTGATCTGGTCAACTCCGTGACAAATGGTATTTAAAGGCCACAGAACCATGGAATCCCAGAACTGGCTGGGTTGGAATGGACCCTACAGGGCACAGAACCAAGGAATCCGAGAACTGGTTGTGCTGGAACAGAACTGAAAGGTCACAGAACCATGGAACCCTAGAACTGGTCAGGTTGGAATGGTCCTTAAAGGTCACAGAACCATGCAACCCTAGAACTGGTTGGGTTGCAATGCACCTTAAAGGTCACAGAACCATGGAACCCAAGAACTGGTTGGGTTGGAACAGAACTGAAAGGTCACAGAACCTTGGAACCCTAAAACTGGTTGGGTTGGAATGGTCCTTAAAGGTCACAGAACTATGGAACCCCAAAACTGGTTGGGTTGGAATGGTCCCTAAAGATCACAGAACCACAGAACCCTAAAAATGTCTGGGTGGGAATGGGTCCTTAAAGGTCACAGAACCACAGAACCCTAAAAATACTTGGGTGGGAAGGGATCCATACAAGACACAGAATCACAGAACCCTAGAACTGGTCAGGTTGGAATGGTCCTTACAGGTCACAGAACCATGGAACCCGAGAACTGGTTGTGTTGGAACAGAACTGAAAGGTCACAGAACCATGGAACCCTAGAACAGGTAGGGTTGGAATGGTCCTTAAAGGTCATTGAACCATGGAACCCCAGAAATGGTCGAGTTGGAATGGCCCTTTAAAGTCACAGAACCATGCAATCCCAGAACTGCTTGGGTTGCAATGGATCTTAAAGGTCACAGAACTATGGAACCCGTGAACAGGTTGGGTTGGAATGCTCCCTAAAGATCACAAAACCACAGAACCCTAAAAATGTCTGGGTGGCAATGGGTTCTTAAATGTCACAGAACCACAGAACCCTAAAAATACTTGGGTGGGAAGGGATCCATACAAGACACAGAACCACAGAACCCTAGAACTGGATGGGTTGGAATGGTCCTTACAGGTCACAGAACCTTGGAACCCTAAAACTGGTTGGGTTGGAATGGATCTTAAAGGTCACAGAATCATGGAACCTTAGAACTGGTTGGGTTGGAATGGACCTTAAAGGTCACAGAACTATGGAACCCCAGAACTGGTTGGGTTGGAATGGTCCCCAAAGATCACAGAATCACAGAACCCTAAAAAGGACTGGGTGGGAAGGGATCCATACAAGACACAGAACCACAGAACACTAGAACTTGATGGGTTGGACCGGTCCTTACAGGTCACAGAACCATGGAATCTGAGAACTGGTTGGGTTGGAATGGCCCTTTAAAGTCACAGACACTGACACAGACACAGACAATGAAAGGTCACAGACACAGACACTGAAAGGTCACAGAACCATGGAACCCGAGAACTGGTCAGGTTGGAATGGTCCTTAAACGTCACTGAACCATGGAACCCCAGAACTGGTCGAGTTTGAATGGCCCTTTAAAGTCACAGAACCATGGAACCCAGGAACTGGATGGGTAGGAATGGTCCTTAAAGGTCACACAACCATGGAACCCGAGAACTGGTTGGGTTGGAATGGTCCCTAAAGATAACAGAACTACAGAACCCTAAAAATGGTGGGGTTGGAATGGACCTTAGAGGTCACAGAACCATGGAACCCCAGAACTGGTTGGGTTGGAACAGAACTGAAAGGTCACAGAACCTTGGAACCCTAGAACTGGTTGGGTTGGAATGGTTCCTAAAGGTCACAGAACCATGGAACCCGAGAACTGGTCAGGTTGGAATGGTCCTTAAAGGTTACAGAACAATGGAACCCTAAAAACACCCGGGTGGGAATGGGTCCAAACAGGACACAGAACCATGGAACCCTAGAACTGTTTGGGTTGGAATGGCCCTTTAAAGTCACAGACACTGACACAGACACAGACACTGAAAGGTCACAGACACAGACACTGAAAGGTCACAGAACCATGGAACCCGAGAACTGGTTGGGTTGGAATGGTCCTTAAAGGACACAGAACCATGGAATCCCAGAACTGGTCGAGTTTGAATGGCCCTTTAAAGTCACAGAACCATGGAACCCTAGAATTGGTTGGGTTGGAATGGATCTTAAAGGTCACAGAACCATGAACCCTAAAACTGGTTGGGTTGGAATGGATCTTAAAGGTCACAGAACCTTGGAACCCTAAAACTGGTTGGGTTGGAATGGATCTTAAAGGTCACAGAATGATGGATCCCTAGAACTGGTTGGGTTGGACTGGACCTTAAAGGTCACAGAATCATGGAACCCCAGAACTGGTTGGGTTGGAATGGTCCCTAAAGATCACAGAACCACAGAATCCTAAAAATGTCTGGGTGGGAGGGGTCCTTAAAAGTCACAGAACCACAGAACCCTAAAAATACCTGGGTGGGAAGGGATCCATACAAGACACAGAACCACAGAACCCTAGAACTGGATGGGTTGGAATGGTCCTTACAGGTCACAGAACCAAGGAATCCGAGAACTGGTTCTGTTGGAACAGAACTGAAAGGTCACAGAACCTTGGAACCTGAGAACTGGTTGGGTTGGAATTGACCTTAAAGGTCACAGAACCATGGAACCCTAAAAAGGACTGGGTGGGAAGGGATCCATACAAGACACAGAACCATGGAACCCCAGAACTGGTTGGGTTGGAATGGTGTCATGGTTCTATGTTTTTTTTGTTTTTGTTTTTTATTTTGGGTTTCAGTATTCCACATCAAAACATCATGTAGTGTACGGGGCATTGAAGTGTCACTGCCCCAATCCCAAGTACCTATCCCTGTACATTACAGCAGTCACGGGATCTGGCCCTTCCGGGTGGGGGGGCGCTCTCTTGCTGCCTTGCAGTGGGTGCTGGAGGTGCTTTCCTGGCCGTTCCAAGCTTTTCAGGTTGGACTCGGTCCCGGGAACTCTCTCTCTCATCTTGTCTGATTTATTAATCACAATTTCAATTAAATTGTATACATTGCGTTATCTTGTATTCCAATATTATAGTAAAATAAGTTTTCCTCCATAGATTGTTGCCACTGTTCATTTCCTCCCTTCCTTCCTTCCCATTTCTGTGGGACTGGGGAGGGTGGGGAGGGCAGAGGCCTGTCGCCCCTGTCACACACATAGATTGATCTGGTCAACTCCGTGACAAATGGTATTTAAAGGCCACAGAACCATGGAATCCCAGAACTGGCTGGGTTGGAACTGATCTTAAAGGTCACAGAACCATGGAACCCTAGAACTGGTTGGGTTGGAATGGTCCTTAAAGGTCACAGAACCATGAAACCAGAGAACTGGTTGGGTTGGAATGGTCCTTAAAGGTCACAGAACCGCAGAACCCTAGAACTGGCTGGGTTGGAATGGTCCTTAAAGGTCACAGAACCATGGAACCCTAGAACTGGTCAGGTTGGAACAGAACTGAAAGGTCACAGAACCTTGGAATCCCAGAACAGGTTGGGTTGGAATGGTCCTTAAAGGTCACAGAACCATGGAACACGAGAACAGGTCAGGTTGGAATGGACCTTAAAGGTCACAGAACCACAGAACCCTAAAAATGTCTGGGTGGCAATGGGTTCTCAAAGGTCTCAGAACCACAAAACCCAAAAAATGTCTGGGTGGGAAGGGATCCATACAAGACACAGAACTACAGAACCCCAGAACTGGATGGGTTGGACTGGTCCTTACAGGTCACAGAACCATGGAACCTGAGAACTGGTTGGGTTGGAACAGAACTGAAAGGTCACAGAACCTTGGAACCCCAGAACTGGTTGGGTTGGAATGGTGTCATGGTTCTATGTTTTTTTTGTTTTTGTTTTTTATTTTGGGTTTCAGTATTCCACATCAAAACATCATGTAGTGTACGGGGCATTGAAGTGTCACTGCCCCAATCCCAAGTACCTATCCCTGTACATTACAGCAGTCACGGGATCTGGCCCTTCCGGGTGGGGGGGCGCTCTCTTGCTGCCTTGCAGTGGGTGCTGGAGGTGCTTTCCTGGCCGTTCCAAGCATTTCAGGTTGGACTCGGTCCCGGGAACTCTCTCTCTCTTATCTCGTCTGATTTATTAATCTCAATTTCAATTAAATTGTATACATTGTGTTATCTTGTATTCCAATATTATAGTAAAATAAGTTTTCCTCCATAGATTGTTGCCACTGTTCATTTCCTCCCTACCTTCCTTCCCATTTCTGTGGGACTGGGGAGGGAGGGGAGGGCAGAGGCCTGTCGCCCCTGTCACAAACATAGATTGATCTGGTCAACTCCGCGACAAATGGTCCTTAAAGGTAACAGAACCATGGAATCCCAGAACTGGCTGGGTTGGAACTGATCTTAAAGGTCACAGAACCATGGAACCCGAGAACTGGTTGGGTTGGAATGGTCCTTAAAGGTCACAGAACCATGCAACCCTAGAACTGGTTGGGTTGCAATACACCTTAAAGGTCACAGAACCATGGAACCTAAGAACTGGCTGGGTTGGAACAGAACTGAAAGGTCACAGAACCTTGGAATCCCAGAACAGGTTGGGTTGGATTGGTCCTTAAAGGTCACACAACCATGGAACACGAGAACTGTTTGGGTTGGAATGGACCTTAAACGTCACAGAACCATGGAACCCGAGAACTGGTTGGGTTGGAATGGTCCCTAAAGATAACAGAACTACAGAACCCGAAAAATGGTGGGGTTGGAATGGACCTTAGAGGTCACAGAACCATGGAACCCTAGAATAGGTTGGGTTGGAATGGTCCTTAAACGTCACTGAACCATGGAACCCCAGAACTGGTCGAGTTGGAATGGCCCTTTAAAGTCACAGAACCATGCAATCCCAGAACTGGTTGGGTTGCAATGGATCTTAAAGGTCACAGAACTATGGAACCCTAGAACTGGTTGGGTTGGAATGGTCCCTAAAGATCACAAAACCACAGAACCCTAAAAATGTCTGGGTGGGAAAGGATCCTTAAAAGTCACAGAACCACAGAACCATAAAAAGGACTGGATGGGAAGGGATCCATACAAGACACAGAACCGCAGAACCCTAGAACTGGTTGGGTTGGAATGGACCTTAAATGTCACCGAACCATGGAACCCAGGAACTGGATGGGTTGGAATGGTCCCTAAAGACCACAGAACCAAAGAACCCTAAAAATGTCTGGGTGGGAATGGTCCTTAAAGGTCACAGAACCATGGAACCCTAGAACTGGTTGGGTTGGAACAGAACTGAAAGGTCATAGAACCTTGGAACCCTAGAACTTGTTGGGTTGGAATGGTCCTTAAAGGTCACAGAACCACAGAACCCTAAAAATGTCTGGGTGGGAAGGGATCCATACAAGACACAGAACTACAGAACCCTAGAACTGGATGGGTTGGACTGGTCCTTACAGGTCACAGAACCATGGAATCTGAGAACTGGTTGGGTTGAAACAGAACTGAAAAGAAAAACTGAAAGAACTGAAACCCCAGAACTGGTTGGGTTGGAATGGTGTCGTGGTTCTATGTTTTTTTTTGTTTTTGTTTTTTATTTTGGGTTTCAGTATTCCACATCAAAACATCATGTAGTGTACGGGGCATTGAAGTGTCACTGCCCCAATCCCAAGTACCTATCCCTGTACATTACAGCAGTCACGGGATCTGGCCCTTCCGGGTGGGGGGGCGCTCTCTTGCTGCCTTGCAGTGGGTGCTGGAGGTGCTTTCCTGGCCGTTCCAAGCATTTCAGGTTGGACTCGGTCCCGGGAACTCTCTCTCTCATCTTGTCTGATTTATTAATCACAATTTCAATTAAATTGTATACATTGCGTTATCTTGTATTCCAATATTATAGTAAAATAAGTTTTCCTCCATAGATTGTTGCCACTGTTCATTTCCTCCCTTCCTTCCTTCCCATTTCTGTGGGACTGGGGAGGGTGGGGAGGGCAGAGGCCTGTCGCCCCTGTCACACACATAGATTGATCTGGTCAACTCCGTGACAAATGGTATTTAAAGGCCACAGAACCATGGAATCCCAGAACTGGCTGGGTTGGAACTGATCTTAAAGGTCACAGAACCATGGAACCCTAGAACTGGTTGGGTTGGAATGGTCCTTAAAGGTCACAGAACCATGAAACCAGAGAACTGGTTGGGTTGGAATGGTCCTTAAAGGTCACAGAACCGCAGAACCCTAGAACTGGCTGGGTTGGAATGGTCCTTAAAGGTCACAGAACCATGGAACCCTAGAACTGGTCAGGTTGGAATGGTCCTTAAAGGTCACAGAACCATGCAACCCTAGAACTGGTTGGGTTGCAATGCACCTTAAAGGTCACAGAACCATGGAACCCAAGAACTGGTTGGGTTGGAACAGAACTGAAAGGTCACAGAACCTTGGAACCCTAAAACTGGTTGGGTTGGAATGGTCCTTAAAGGTCACAGAACTATGGAACCCCAAAACTGGTTGGGTTGGAATGGTCCCTAAAGATCACAGAACCACAGAACCCTAAAAATGTCTGGGTGGGAATGGGTCCTTAAAGGTCACAGAACCACAGAACCCTAAAAATACTTGGGTGGGAAGGGATCCATACAAGACACAGAATCACAGAACCCTAGAACTGGTCAGGTTGGAATGGTCCTTACAGGTCACAGAACCATGGAACCCGAGAACTGGTTGTGTTGGAACAGAACTGAAAGGTCACAGAACCATGGAACCCTAGAACAGGTAGGGTTGGAATGGTCCTTAAAGGTCATTGAACCATGGAACCCCAGAAATGGTCGAGTTGGAATGGCCCTTTAAAGTCACAGAACCATGCAATCCCAGAACTGCTTGGGTTGCAATGGATCTTAAAGGTCACAGAACTATGGAACCCGTGAACAGGTTGGGTTGGAATGCTCCCTAAAGATCACAAAACCACAGAACCCTAAAAATGTCTGGGTGGCAATGGGTTCTTAAATGTCACAGAACCACAGAACCCTAAAAATACTTGGGTGGGAAGGGATCCATACAAGACACAGAACCACAGAACCCTAGAACTGGATGGGTTGGAATGGTCCTTACAGGTCACAGAACCTTGGAACCCTAAAACTGGTTGGGTTGGAATGGATCTTAAAGGTCACAGAATCATGGAACCTTAGAACTGGTTGGGTTGGAATGGACCTTAAAGGTCACAGAACTATGGAACCCCAGAACTGGTTGGGTTGGAATGGTCCCCAAAGATCACAGAACCACAGAACCCTAAAAAGGACTGGGTGGGAAGGGATCCATACAAGACACAGAACCACAGAACACTAGAACTTGATGGGTTGGACCGGTCCTTACAGGTCACAGAACCATGGAATCTGAGAACTGGTTGGGTTGGAATGGCCCTTTAAAGTCACAGACACTGACACAGACACAGACAATGAAAGGTCACAGACACAGACACTGAAAGGTCACAGAACCATGGAACCCGAGAACTGGTCGGGTTGGAATGGTCCTTAAACGTCACTGAACCATGGAACCCCAGAACTGGTCGAGTTTGAATGGCCCTTTAAAGTCACAGAACCATGGAACCCAGGAACTGGATGGGTAGGAATGGTCCTTAAAGGTCACACAACCATGGAACCCTAGAACTGGTTGGGTTGGAATGGTCCCTAAAGATAACAGAACTACAGAACCCTAAAAATGGTGGGGTTGGAATGGACCTTAGAGGTCACAGAACCATGGAACCCCAGAACTGGTTGGGTTGGAACAGAACTGAAAAGTCACAGAACCTTGGAACCCTAGAACTGCTTGGGTTGGAATGGTCCCTAAAGGTCACAGAACCATGGAACCCGAGAACTGGTCAGGTTGGAATGGTCCTTAAAGGTTACAGAACAATGGAACCCTAAAAACACCTGGGTGGGAATGGGTCCAAACAGGACACAGAACCATGGAACCCTAGAACTGTTTGGGTTGGAATGGCCCTTTAAAGTCACAGACACTGACACAGACACAGACACTGAAAGGTCACAGACACAGACACTGAAAGGTCACAGAACCATGGAACCCGAGAACTGGTTGGGTTGGAATGGTCCTTAAAGGACACAGAACCATGGAACCCCAGAACTGGTCGAGTTTGAATGGCCCTTTAAAGTCACAGAACCATGGAACCCTAGAATTGGTTGGGTAGGAATGGTCCTGAAAGGTCACACCACCATGGAACCCTAAAACTGGTTGGGTTGGAATGGAACTTAAAGGTCACAGAACCTTGGAACCCTAAAACTGGTTGGGTTGGAATGGATCTTAAAGGTCACAGAATCATGGAACCCTAGAACTGGTTGGGTTGGAATGGACCTTAAAGGTCACAGAACTATGGAACCCCAGAACTGGTTGGGTTGGAATGGTCCCTAAAGATCACAGAACCACAGAACCCTAAAAATGTCTGGGTGGGAATGGGTCCTAAAAGGTCACAGAACCACAGAACCCTAAAAAGGACTGGGTGGGAAGGGATCCATACAAGACACAGAACCACAGAACCCTAGAACTGGTCAGGTTGGAATGGTCCTTACAGGTCACAGAACCATGGAACCCAAGAACTGGTTGTGTTGGAACAGAACTGAAAGGTCACAGAACCTTGGAACCCTAGAACTGGTTGGGTTGGAATGGTCCTTAAAGGCCATTGAACCATGGAAACCGAGAACTGGTCGGGTTGGAAACGATCTTAAAGATCAAAAAACCATGAACCCTAAAAATGCCTGGGTGGGAATGGGTCCTTAAAGGTCACAGAACATTGGAACCCGAGAAGTGGTTGGGTTGGAATGGTCCTTAAAGGTCACAGAACCATGGAACCCTAGAACTGGTTGGGTTGGAATGGTCCCTAAAGGTCACAGAACCATGGAACCCCAGAAATGGTCGAGTTTGAATGGCCCTTTAAAGTCACAGAACCATGGAACCCAGGAACTGGATGGGTAGGAATGGTCCTTAAAGGTCACACAACCATGGAACCCTAGAACTGGTTGGGTTGGAATGGTCCCTAAAGATAACAGAACTACAGAACCCTAAAAATGGTGGGGTTGGAATGGACCTTAGAGGTCACAGAACCATGGAACCCCAGAACTGGTTGGGTTGGAACAGAACTGAAAGGTCACAGAACCTTGGAACCCTAGAACTGGTTGGGTTGGAATGGTTCCTAAAGGTCACAGAACCATGGAACCCGAGAACTGGTCAGGTTGGAATGGTCCTTAAAGGTTACAGAACAATGGAACCCTAAAAACACCCGGGTGGGAATGGGTCCAAACAGGACACAGAACCATGGAACCCTAGAACTGTTTGGGTTGGAATGGCCCTTTAAAGTCACAGACACTGACACAGACACAGACACTGAAAGGTCACAGACACAGACACTGAAAGGTCACAGAACCATGGAACCCGAGAACTGGTTGGGTTGGAATGGTCCTTAAAGGACACAGAACCATGGAATCCCAGAACTGGTCGAGTTTGAATGGCCCTTTAAAGTCACAGAACCATGGAACCCTAGAATTGGTTGGGTTGGAATGGATCTTAAAGGTCACAGAACCATGAACCCTAAAACTGGTTGGGTTGGAATGGATCTTAAAGGTCACAGAACCTTGGAACCCTAAAACTGGTTGGGTTGGAATGGATCTTAAAGGTCACAGAATGATGGATCCCTAGAACTGGTTGGGTTGGACTGGACCTTAAAGGTCACAGAATCATGGAACCCCAGAACTGGTTGGGTTGGAATGGTCCCTAAAGATCACAGAACCACAGAATCCTAAAAATGTCTGGGTGGGAGGGGTCCTTAAAAGTCACAGAACCACAGAACCCTAAAAATACCTGGGTGGGAAGGGATCCATACAAGACACAGAACCACAGAACCCTAGAACTGGATGGGTTGGAATGGTCCTTACAGGTCACAGAACCAAGGAATCCGAGAACTGGTTCTGTTGGAACAGAACTGAAAGGTCACAGAACCTTGGAACCTGAGAACTGGTTGGGTTGGAATTGACCTTAAAGGTCACAGAACCATGGAACCCTAAAAAGGACTGGGTGGGAAGGGATCCATACAAGACACAGAACCATGGAACCCCAGAACTGGTTGGGTTGGAATGGTGTCATGGTTCTATGTTTTTTTTGTTTTTGTTTTTTATTTTGGGTTTCAGTATTCCACATCAAAACATCATGTAGTGTACGGGGCATTGAAGTGTCACTGCCCCAATCCCAAGTACCTATCCCTGTACATTACAGCAGTCACGGGATCTGGCCCTTCCGGGTGGGGGGGCGCTCTCTTGCTGCCTTGCAGTGGGTGCTGGAGGTGCTTTCCTGGCCGTTCCAAGCTTTTCAGGTTGGACTCGGTCCCGGGAACTCTCTCTCTCATCTTGTCTGATTTATTAATCACAATTTCAATTAAATTGTATACATTGCGTTATCTTGTATTCCAATATTATAGTAAAATAAGTTTTCCTCCATAGATTGTTGCCACTGTTCATTTCCTCCCTTCCTTCCTTCCCATTTCTGTGGGACTGGGGAGGGTGGGGAGGGCAGAGGCCTGTCGCCCCTGTCACACACATAGATTGATCTGGTCAACTCCGTGACAAATGGTATTTAAAGGCCACAGAACCATGGAATCCCAGAACTGGCTGGGTTGGAACTGATCTTAAAGGTCACAGAACCATGGAACCCTAGAACTGGTTGGGTTGGAATGGTCCTTAAAGGTCACACAACCATGAAACCAGAGAACTGGTTGGGTTGGAATGGTCCTTAAAGGTCACAGAACCGCAGAACCCTAGAACTGGCTGGGTTGGAATGGTCCTTAAAGGTCACAGAACCATGGAACCCTAGAACTGGTCAGGTTGGAACAGAACTGAAAGGTCACAGAACCTTGGAATCCCAGAACAGGTTGGGTTGGAATGGTCCTTAAAGGTCACAGAACCATGGAACACGAGAACAGGTCAGGTTGGAATGGACCTTAAAGGTCACAGAACCACAGAACCCTAAAAATGTCTGGGTGGCAATGGGTTCTCAAAGGTCTCAGAACCACAAAACCCAAAAAATACCTGGCTGGGAAGGGATCCATACAAGACACAGAACTACAGAACCCCAGAACTGGATGGGTTGGACTGGTCCTTACAGGTCACAGAACCATGGAACCTGAGAACTGGTTGGGTTGGAACAGAACTGAAAGGTCACAGAACCTTGGAACCCCAGAACTGGTTGGGTTGGAATGGTGTCATGGTTCTATGTTTTTTTTGTTTTTGTTTTTTATTTTGGGTTTCAGTATTCCACATCAAAACATCATGTAGTGTACGGGGCATTGAAGTGTCACTGCCCCAATTCCAAGTACCTATCCCTGTACATTACAGCAGTCACGGGATCTGGCCCTTCCGGGTGGGGGGGCGCTCTCTTGCTGCCTTGCAGTGGGTGCTGGAGGTGCTTTCCTGGCCGTTCCAAGCTTTTCAGGTTGGACTCGGTCCCGGGAACTCTCTCTCTCATCTTGTCTGATTTATTAATCTCAATTTCAATTAAATTGTATACATTGTGTTATCTTGTATTCCAATATCATAGTAAAATAAGTTTTCCTCCATAGATTGTTGCCACTGTTCATTTCCTCCCTACCTTCCTTCCCATTTCTGTGGGACTGGGGAGGGTGGGGAGGGCAGAGGCCTGTCGCCCCTGTCACAAACATAGATTGATCTGGTCAACTCCGCGACAAATGGTCCTTAAAGGTAACAGAACCATGGAATCCCAGAACTGGCTGGGTTGGAACTGATCTTAAAGGTCACAGAACCATGGAACCCGAGAACTGGTCAGGTTGGAATGGTCCTTAAAGGTCACAGAACCATGGAACCTAAGAACTGGCTGGGTTGGAACAGAACTGAAAGGTCACAGAACCTTGGAATCCCAGAACAGGTTGGGTTGGAATGGTCCTTAAAGGTCACACAACCATGGAACACGAGAACTGGTTGGGTTGGAATGGACCTTAAACGTCACAGAACCATGGAACCCGAGAACTGGTTGGGTTGGAATGGTCCCTAAAGATAACAGAACTACAGAACCCGAAAAATGGTGGGGTTGGAATGGACCTTAGAGGTCACAGAACCATGGAACCCTAGAACAGGTTGGGTTGGAATGGTCCTTAAACGTCACTGAACCATGGAACCCCAGAAATGGTCGAGTTGGAATGGCCCTTTAAAGTCACAGAACCATGCAATCCCAGAACTGGTTGGGTTGCAATGGATCTTAAAGGTCACAGAACTATGGAACCCTTGAACTGGTTGGGTTGGAATGGTCCCTAAAGATCACAAAACCACAGAACCCTAAAAATGTCTGGGTGGGAAGGGATCCTTAAAAGTCACAGAACCACAGAACCATAAAAAGGACTGGATGGGAAGGGATCCATACAAGACACAGAACCGCAGAACCCTAGAACTGGTTGGGTTGGAATGGACCTTAAATGTCACCGAACCATGGAACCCAGGAACTGGATGGGTTGGAATGGTCCCTAAAGACCACAGAACCACAGAACCCTAAAAATGTCTGGGTGGGAAGCGATCCATACAAGACACAGAACCACAGAACCCTAGAACTGGATGGGTTGGAATGGTCCTTACAGGTCACAGAACCAAGGAATCCGAGAACTGGTTCTGTTGGAACAGAACTGAAAGGTCACAGAACCTTGGAACCTGAGAACTGGTTGGGTTGGAATTGACCTTAAAGGTCACAGAACCATGGAACCCTAAAAAGGACTGGGTGGGAAGGGATCCATACAAGACACAGAACCATGGAACCCCAGAACTGGTTGGGTTGGAATGGTGTCATGGTTCTATGTTTTTTTTGTTTTTGTTTTTTATTTTGGGTTTCAGTATTCCACATCAAAACATCATGTAGTGTACGGGGCATTGAAGTGTCACTGCCCCAATCCCAAGTACCTATCCCTGTACATTACAGCAGTCACGGGATCTGGCCCTTCCGGGTGGGGGGGCGCTCTCTTGCTGCCTTGCAGTGGGTGCTGGAGGTGCTTTCCTGGCCGTTCCAAGCTTTTCAGGTTGGACTCGGTCCCGGGAACTCTCTCTCTCATCTTGTCTGATTTATTAATCACAATTTCAATTAAATTGTATACATTGCGTTATCTTGTATTCCAATATTATAGTAAAATAAGTTTCCCTCCATAGATTGTTGCCACTGTTCATTTCCTCCCTTCCTTCCTTCCCATTTCTGTGGGACTGGGGAGGGTGGGGAGGGCAGAGGCCTGTCGCCCCTGTCACACACATAGATTGATCTGGTCAACTCCGTGACAAATGGTATTTAAAGGCCACAGAACCATGGAATCCCAGAACTGGCTGGGTTGGAACTGATCTTAAAGGTCACAGAACCATGGAACCCTAGAACTGGTTGGGTTGGAATGGTCCTTAAAGGTCACAGAACCATGAAACCAGAGAACTGGTTGGGTTGGAATGGTCCTTAAAGGTCACAGAACCGCAGAACCCTAGAACTGGCTGGGTTGGAATGGTCCTTAAAGGTCACAGAACCATGGAACCCTAGAACTGGTCAGGTTGGAATGGTCCTTAAAGGTCACAGAACCATGCAACCCTAGAACTGGTTGGGTTGCAATGCACCTTAAAGGTCACAGAACCATGGAACCCAAGAACTGGTTGGGTTGGAACAGAACTGAAAGGTCACAGAACCTTGGAACCCTAAAACTGGTTGGGTTGGAATGGTCCTTAAAGGTCACAGAACCATGGAACCTGAAAACTGGTTGGGTTGGAATGGTCCTTAAAGGTCACAGAACCACAGAACCCTAGAACTGGTTGGGCTGGAATGGACCTTAAAGGTCACAGAACCATGCAACCCGAGAACTGGTTGGGTTGGAATGGATCTTAAAGGTCACAAAACCACAGAACCCTAAAAATGCCTGGGTGGGAAAGGGTCCTTAAATGACACAGAACCATGGAAGCCGAGAACTGGTTGGGTTGGAATGGTCCCTAAAGATAACAGAACTACAGAACCTGAAAAATGGTGGGGTTGGAATGGACCTTAGAGGTCACAGAACCACAGAACCCTAGAACAGGTCGGGTTGGAATGGTCCTTAAAGGTCATTGAACCATGGAACCCCAGAAATGGTCGAGTTTGAATGGCCCTTTAAAGTCACAGAACCATGCAATCCCAGAACTGCTTGGGTTGCAATGGATCTTAAAGGTCACAGAGCCATGGAACCCTTGAACTGGTTGGGTTGGAATGGTCCCTAAAGATCACAAAACCACAGAATCCTAAAAATGTCTGGGTGGGAAGGGGTCCTTAAAAGTCACAGAACCACAGAACCATAAAAAGGACTGGATGGGAAGGGATCCATACAAGACACAGAATCGCAGAACCCTAGAACTGGTTGGGTTGGAATGGACCTTAAATGTCACCGAACCATGGAACCCGAGAACTGGATGGGTTGGAATGGTCCCTAAAGACCACAGAACCACAGAACCCTAAAAATGCCTGGGTGGGAATGGGTCCTTAAAGGTCACAGAACCATAGAACCCGAGAACTGCTTCGGTTGGAACAGATCTTAAAGGTCACAGAACCATGGAACCCGAGAACTGGTTGGGTTGGAATGGTCCTTAATGGTCACAGAACCATGGAATCCTGGAACTGGTTGGGTTGGAATGGTCCTTAAAGGTCACAGAACCATGGAACCCTAGAATTGGTTGGGTTGGGATTGTCCTTAAAGGTCACAGAACCATGGAACCCTAAAACTGGTCGGGTTGGAACAGTCCTTAAAGGTTACAAAAATACCGAATCCTAAAACTGGTCGGGTTGGAATGGTCCTTAAAGGTCACTAAACCATGGAACCCTAAAAATGCCTGGGTGGGAATGGGTCCTTACAGTTCACAGTACCACGGAATCCTAGAACTGGTTGGGTTGAAATGTTCGAGCATCATAGAACAGCATGTGTTGTAATGGTCCCTAGAGATCATGGCATGACGAAATAGGTCGGAAGGTCCTTAAAAGTCACAGAACCATGAAATCACAAAATGGATGGGCTGTAAAGGTCCTTAAGGATTACAGAACCATAGATTGATAGAATGGTTTGGAGTGGAAGGGTCCTTGAAGGTCACAGAATGGTTTGGGTTTGAAGGGACCTCTGACCTTGTGCAGCCTTCCCCATGTCCGCCCTGGGGCTCTCGTAGTGGGACTGCCAGCTCTGCCACGAGGACCCCTCGTAGTTCTCCTTTGCCGCCATGCCTACAACAGAACCGACAGGAGTTAGGGCTGCTGCCTTGCTGCACCATCTTCCCTCTTTGTCTGCTCCCAGACAGCGGCTTGGGGGCTTTTTTTTGGGATGGCAGCTCCGTGTAGCACCCACCTTGCCAGCTTGTCGCACCCGCTGCGTAGGTACCTGAGGGAAAGAAGAAAGATGGATTCAGCTCCGAGAGATATTTCCCCACTTGTTTGTTTGTTTGTTTAATGTATATATCAATGTAAAGCAATTCACCTTGTGTGTTGGTGGCTCCAGTACTCCAGGAGCCATAACCTGCAAGAAGAACACAAAGTAAGGAAGCTGGTTTCAGGATACGGTGTTTTTCCAGCACGGTTTCACTTTCTGCCCTTAATTACCTTAAAACCAATCAGAAAACAAAGCCCAGCTTAACCCTTTCCCTGGGGAACACCTACTCAGAGAGCTGCGTGAGCTCTGTGCTACCCTAGTGAGAGTTATGAACAACCCAGTGTCAGCAGTGTCTTATCAGCAGGTATCTCCCAAGAAGAAAACTCATGAAATATTTGGGAAATAAAAGGCAATTTTTACACCCAGAGTATCACTGACCCCTTCATAAAATGATCTACAGAGTGCATCAAGGGGGCAGAGCATGAGGTGGATTTTGAGGCCAAAACGCCTGGCTTTAGGTCAGATGTGCCACAGCTATTCCATGGGATGGCTGAGTTGAAGAGCCCTTAAAAATCACAGAACCAAAGAACGACAGAATGGGTTGGAAGGGGCCTTAAAGATCACAGAATCACAGAATGCTTGGGGTGGGAGGGTCTTTGAAAAATCGCAGAACCACAGAATGGGTTGGGTTGGAAAGGTCCTTAAAGATCAGAAAATCACAGAACGAGTTGGGTTGGAAGGGTCTTTGAAGATCACAGAACTGCACCATCACAGCACGACTCAGGTTGGAAGGGTCCTTAAAGATCACAGAACCACAGAATGGGCCGGAAAGGTCCTTGAAAGTCATAAAACCACAGTGCCACAGAATGGTTGGATATAAAGGGTCTCAAAGCTCAACAGAATGATCGGGTTGGAAGGGTCCTGAAAGATCAAAGCACGAACTGGGCTGGAAAGGTCCTTGAAGGCAATAAAACCTTCCCTCCTCACATCAAACCTAAATCCCCACTTTCTGAGCTTAACGCCCTTCTCCCCCAACCCACCACTCCCTGCCAGCGCACATCTCCCTCTCCCCCATTTTACGAGGTCACCTCACGCACTGGGGGTCGCAATGACGCCCCCCCCCCCCCCCTCCCCCGCCTCTCAGTGTTTTTTCAGGGGTTCTGCTGGGGCGTGGCCGCACCGCCGCCATTTTGAGGCTCCTCCAGCACCGGGCCCCGCTCCTCTTCCTCCCCCTCACACCGAAACACCCCCACGAGGGTAACCAACAAGGGGGGGGGGGGGGCACCGAATTCCGCCCCCCCATCCGCCCTCCCCGTTTTTTTCCCCTATTCTCACCCCCCTCCCCCCATCCCCCGGAGCCCCACAACCCATCAGCCTATCAGCGGCCGCCCAGAGCTGAGCGACTCTCCGCTCAGCCAATGGGCTGCGGCTCCCCCTCACAGAGGGCGGGCACAACGCCTCCCCTTAGGTTTAACCGTTGTTGATGCGGCGAGGAGGCCCCGCGGGATCGGAAAGGCCCCGGGAGGTACCGGGGAGGGCCCGGCCGCCCCCTGCAGCCCCCGGACCGTACGTACCGCCGTATCCCGGCTCCATGTCGTGCTCCGCCGCAGCGCCGAGGCTCCGCTCGGCCGCTCGAGCGCGCAGTACGCAGGCGCACCGTGCCCGACGCCGATTGGCCGCAACTGTGCCGTTATGCCCGCCCACGGAAGGCACCGATTGGCTGTACGCCAAAGCACCGCCCACCGGAAGCGCCTTTGGTCGTGTGCTCCCAGAGGCGCGGCCTTTCCACAGTTCCCATTGGGCCTCGCTGCCCCGCCTCGCGCCCAACCCCGAATCCCATTGGTGAATTGCCGTAGGCCCCGCTCGCTCCTCTGTGCCGTCAATCATGCCCGTATCCGCACCCGATTGGGCGGCGGCGGCGGAAGCTGCGGTTGCTATGGAGCTGCGGCCTGCTCCTGCTGAGCAGCCCTGAGGCAGCAGAGTGACACCGTAACCTCTGACCCCTGACCCCAGCCCTAAGCGTGACCCCGTCCCTCTGCTGCTCCTCGAGGGGCTGCGATTAACATGGAAAGGGGAATTCAGTTCGATTCTGGGGGGAAAAGAGCAACAACAAGGGGGAAAACAGAGGGGAAAATGGGGGAAAAGGAAGAAGAATAAGGAATAGTGAAGGAAAAACGGAGACAGTAGAGGGGAAAAGTGAAGGAAAAGGAGAGGAAAATGGGAAAGGGATGAAATATGAAGGGGAAAAAGAAGAGATAAATAAATAGGAGGGAAAAATAAGGAAAAACGAAGAAATGAGTGGGAAAAATGGAGAAAGGTGAGGAAACGGGAAGAGAAAAATGAGGAAATCTGAGGGGAAAGTGAAGGAAAGTGAAGGGAAAATTGGGAGAAATGAGAAAGGAAAATAAATGGGGGAAAAATGAGGAAACGTGAAGGAAAAATGGGAAAAGGCGAAAAAAGAGGAGAAATGGGAAGAAAAATGTGGAGAAAGTGGAGGAGTGTAAGGAGAGAGATAAAGGAGAGTGAGGACAAAAGAGGGAAATGTGACCCAAAAACGGCATTATGAAGGGAAAAATGAGGAAATTTGAGGAGGAAATGTGGTGCTTGAGGGAGAACAAATTCCACAGAACGTCCTGCAACGTGTCTGGAGCACAGCAACAGTTGGTGCATTAAGGAGCAAGGTTTCACTTGAAAAGCCTCGAAACCTTAACGGCAGCTGCAGCAATGCCCTAATTAGGAGAGATTTAATTGTGGATTGAGCCCTTCCTTCTGGCTGATGGAACACGTGTGTCATGTCCTGCCCATGAAGGGTTGGAAGAGTCCTTAAGAATCACGGAATAAATTGGGAAGGGATCTTAGAGATGATGGAATGGTTGGAAGGGTCAGAAAATCACAGAGCTGTGGGCCAGAAGAGTCCTTGAAGGTCAAAGAACCAGAGAACGGGTTATGCTGGAAGGGTCCTTAACGCTCACAGCAGCACAGAATGGCCATCAAACCTCATCCCAGAGGCAGATCTGCGCTCCGGGTGACGACACTTCAGGGGCAGCAGAGCGGTGCTGAGCACCTCCTCCCAGCTCTGAAATGAAGGCAGAGTCGTGGTAGTTGCAGGTAGTCCTTTATCTCCACCCACCACAACATCCACCTCCAAGGGAAAGCATTTCACAAACACCACAAACGTTGACACCACTGAAAACTTTCGCTCCGCGTTAAAACATCGGGGAGGAAATATTACAGTCACACGGAGACGATGCAGAACCTCACAGCGTGCGTCGCAGGAATGGACGCCCTGCGAGGGAACTTCTGCTGGCTCCAGGCGGACAGGCTGAGGGGACAAACCACATCTTCATTAAATATAGAAAATGTGTCCGGGGGAAGAGAGAAGAGCTCTCCTTTGCCAGGCGGTGACGATGCGCCGGTTGGTACACATGCTCAGAGAAGCTCTCCTAGTACAAAGGCATCTAAAAAACCAGACCACACAAAACCTAGCTACTCAAATGAAGATTTGGTAAAAAAAAAACAAAAACAAACCAAAACAAAAACAAAACAGAACAAAAAAATAAAATAAGAATCTATTTTCCCCCATCACTTTACAGGTAAAGGCTTCCACTGCCTACATGGGTTTAGTGGAACGGTAACTCAACGTGTGCTATGAAATTCACAGATACAGTTACACTTCTTTCCAATGTTCTTAAAAAAAAGATGCCAGTTCTTTCACGTCAGCTTTCCCATCCAATGTTTTATGCCTCGTCCTCAGGAGCAGCAGCAGTTTCTTCACTCTCCTCCTCCTCCTCTTCACCTTCTGCTGGCTGCTGCTCTTCATCCTCGGGCAGCGACTCCCCAGCAGGCTGCCAGCTCTCCTCCTCCTCCTCCTCCTCCTCCCCCCCTCTGCTCCCTGCACCCAGCTCCACTTCTTGTGCTTCTGCCTGGGCCTCAGTTTCCCTCTTTGTCCCTTTTTCTTCCTCCTCCTCATTTTCATTTCCTTCTGGGTTCTCCTTAGGATCGTTGCTTTCATCTTCCAGATTTCCTTCCTCTTTGTTTCCACTGTCTAAAATTTCTTCCACTTTATTCTCACTGTCTAAATTCTCTTCCTCCTTGTTCTCATCGCCCACGTGTTCCTCCTTGTTCTCATCATCCCCATTCTCTTCTTCCAGATGCTCCTCCTCGTCCTTGTTTTCGTCTCCTCCTTCTGCTGTCCCTTCCTCCACGTTCCCAGCCGCTCCC
Organism: Tetrao urogallus; assembly: GCF_951394365.1. Taxonomy (NCBI): domain Eukaryota; kingdom Metazoa; phylum Chordata; class Aves; order Galliformes; family Phasianidae; genus Tetrao; species Tetrao urogallus. The sequence goes on along the minus strand of NC_136849.1, from coordinate 130,571 downwards.
CCTTCTCCCTCCTCGTGCTCCTCTTTTTCTTCGGGGTCATCCGTGAAAGGATTCTCACCCTGCAACAGAAGGCAAACATTTCCCTGCTGATAAACCCATAACTTCACACCGGGTCACAGCAGCTGTGTGCAAACACAAGTTTCAGCTTGAAACCACGCAGCTCTCAGGCTCTGGGGCTGCTTCCACCCACAAGCAGCACCACACAGAGCAGAAGAACCCGTCATCAGCAACGAGGGACCCAAAGGTGTTACCAAAATGCACCGAAATGCCAAAGCTCAGCTATGGGCAGAACCACAGCCGCTCTGCACACCCACCTTCAGGTACCGCTCCAGCTTCTTACTGATCAGCTTGTTGTTCAGAATGCTCCTGGCCACTACCAGGGAGGATTTCTTGGACTGCTCCATCATGGCCTGCGTGGGGTACAGAAATAAACACGCGTTTCATCCACCTGAGGCATCGGCGTCTCCGCAGAGGGAGGCGCGACGTCTCGTGCTCAGAAGGAACAGTGGGGCTTTGCTGAAGCTGCTTCCATCAACGCTTTGCCCTGTTTCACAGAGCTGACGTGGGAGCCTCAGAACTCAGTGCTGCCTCTCTGCAAACGGCACCGAAAGGTGAAGAAAAACATTTCTCCCCATTTTCAGGAGCCGCCTGAGCCAACAAATCCACACTGCTGCTGTTGTTGTGGCTGGAGCCTCCCCCCCAAAAATATAAATAAAAAGGGATTCCCAGGGCAGGAAGGAGGCAGCGCTCACCCTGCGGTTGTGGTTGTGGTCGAGAGACTTCAGGTGCTTCTGGATGATGCCGTACTGCATGGGGATGAAGAGGTCGCAGGCAGCGCAGTGAGCGGCCTCCACCTTCTTGATGAAGTGCTCCATACCGACGTCTGGAAGATTGGAACAAGGTGAGCCCCACGTGCATCACCTTCCTACCAAAAATTCACTTCACAGTGCATCAGGAGTCTCCCCAAGGGGCAGAACGGGGGCTGAGGGGAAGGAGAAGCAAACACAGGGGATAACCCGAGGGTTCCAACCTTCAGGTTGGGCTGGAAGGGCCCCTGAAGATCACAGAACCATAAAGTGAAAGAATGGTTTGGGGTGGAAGGGTCCGTGAAGGTCACAGAACATGACATGATAGAATGGATTGGTCTGGGAGGTGCTTGAAGATCACTGAATGGCTAGGGCTGGAAGGGTCCTGAAAGATCATAGAATTGGTTGGGCTGGAAGGGTCCTGAAAGATCATAGAATTGGTTGGGCTGGAAGGGTCCTGAAAGATCATAGAATCAGTTGGGCTGGAAGGGTCCTGAAAGATCATAGAATCAGTTGGGCTGGAAGGGTCCTGAAAGATCATAGAATCGGTTGGGCTGGAAGGGTCCTGAAAGATCATAGAATCAGTTGGGCTGGAAGGGTCCTGAAAGATCATAGAATCGGTTGGGCTGGAAGGGTCCTGAAAGATCATAGAATCGGTTGGGCTGGAAGGGTCCTGAAAGATCACAGGGCTATGGAATGTTCGGGTTGGAAGGAACCTTAATCCAGAATTTTCTTCTAAGGCCGGTAAATATTGGATAAATGTTGTTCTACCATTTAAATTTTCTCATTTGAAACAACATTCAAGCTCCATTTTTATGCCACGTTCTAACCATCAAACGCTCCATCGGTGAGCCACAGCAAAGCTAATTAATCACCAATCAGAAAGGGGTGAGAGCTCACCTTGTGTGAGATCCTGGTCCCTGTAGATCTGCTGGATAACAGCGTTGATGTCCTCAATTGCTTTACGGCGCTCTTCAGTTTTCCTCGTTTTATTGGCAACGTATTCCTGGAAGGCAAGAGTGAGGAGTAGCAGCTGTGGAAATGAAAACCAAAGCAACACAAAAATCACCCAAACCTCATTCATAGAGGATCGAAACTTCAGCAGCGCTCACCTGCAGGAAGTCAGCAGTCTGCTGGGGCAGCTTGGTTCCAACAAACTTGAAGTGCTCCTTGTGGAATTTGCTCTCCAGGTGGCTGTTCATCTCGTCGTCGTAGAAGGTGCGATATTTGCACAGGGAGCAAACGTACTGGATCCTGCTGGGACAGCAGGTGTGAGCGGGAGGGACGCCCAGTGCAGGCTTCCATCCCACAACCCGAATGCTGGGGGGCAACGCAGACAAACGGTGGAGCGGGGAACCCAGCAGAGGGGAAAGGGGCTGAGGTGGTGCTCAGATGCTGGGATTTTCCACAAAGCAGAGGAGCAGAGGGGATCTCCAGAGCTCAGCCTCAGTCCAACCCCCCTACAGCGGGTTTCCTCTACGCAGGAAAGCGTTCCCATCTTTAAAAATGCTACAGAGAGCTTCCCAATAAAGAAATCCAGCTCGTACTCAAAGAGGTCAGACTGGAAACAAATGCTAACAGTAAGGAGCAGCTCGGGACGGATGGCACACCACAAAACTTGAGGCCAAATTCTTTTAAACCTTTGCAGACCTTAAAAATTCTTTTCTTTTATCATTAAAGCGAAGCTGTAACTATGAATTAAGACGATTCTCCCTGTCTTGGCTGGGAGAAAGGGACAGAATTCTACTGTGGGAAGGCGGCCTCGCTTCCTCCTGGAGGACAACTGCACTCAAGGAGCTGTGAAGCTTAAGAACAAATTCTTTGCCAAGTGACATTTTTTGCACAAATCCCCACTTTTTGAGGCAAGAGTCGGTGTTGTTTGCAGGTGGAAGTGGCAATACTTTGTTGAGAAAAGACTCGGGTTCAACAACACCCTGTGCACCTCGTGAGTTTTATGCTGACAATACCTGCCCCTTCCCAATTTCTGTGGCAGCCACTATTTCCCTTTTAGAGTTACTTTGAAACCTGAGCTCTGCGACGAGTGCCGCTCACTAACAGAAAGCAGAGCTGCCTACAGCTCTCCCCCAACCCCATTAAGTGGGGATCCCCATCTGTGGGATGTGCCCTGGAGATTTGCCCATTTCTCCATCAGCGTTGGCTGCACGTCGCCAACTCGAGTTTGCCCCCAACTGTAACACATCCAAATATTCAGCACCAGGAGACGGGCAGGAGCAAACACAGCACTGGGAGAACTGAGGAACAAAGAAAGGACCCAGCCTGCAACCATCGCATTCCTCCCCGAGGAGGAGGCAGCATCGCTCAGTGAAACAAAACGAGAGCCGTTACCTTTCCACCATGCGATCTCGGTGCCTCTTCTTTTGCCTCTCTTGAGTTTTCTTGCCCGCCTGTAATTTGCGTTTGATTTGACTGATCTCTTCTTGAATTGTTAAAGCACCTAAGTGTTTAAAGCAGGTTGCATTTCAGGGCGCTACTTGAGGACAGCACCTGATTCAAGAGAACTGCCCTGGACAAGATCAGTGCTTGGCCCGAAATTGCTTGGCAGAGGGACGCTGGAGTCGAGGAGCTGCTCCCTCCAGGCAGGGACAAACGTGCCTCGGATTTAGGATCCCTGTTGGGGCATATGGCACACAAACACACTCGAGGTGGTTTCCTGTCTCTCTGTTTTAATGAGTGCTCACCGCTTCCGGTTGCAGAAGGCTTTCAATCAATTCATTACAGATTCACTTGGGTAAGGGGCAGTAATTGTCACCACCTTTACTTCAGAGAATCAGATGGGGTCCTTAAAGATCCCACAATCATGGGATGGGTTGGATGGGTCCTTAAAGATGATAGAATCATGGGATGGGCTGGGTTGGAAGGGGCCTTAAATATCACAAAGCTGTAAAATGGTTGGGTTGGAAACGGACTCCAACAGTCTGAATAAACCAGAGATTCAGCCTTCCATCTCTCTCCTGCCACGTCAGAGCCCTCTGCTGCTGCTGGGCACCACTCCGTGTGCACATTCAGAGCACACACCATCCCTCTGCTCCCTCTCCTGTGAGCTGCTATGCACACACACCAACTCACCTTTCTCTGAGTCTCGACCTTCTTCATCTTCCCCTTCCTAAAATGCAAGATGGGGACGTTAAGGCCGGCCGGAATCACGCATCAGCCATCACCACTGGACTTCTTGGCCACAAGGGCTGCTGGCTCAACTGTTGACCACTGGAAGCCCAGGTTCACCCCTGCAGAGCTCCTCCAGCTCCCAGCCAGTGCTGATGTGTGTGGCCACTCCTCCCCAGGTGTAGGACTCTGCCCCTGCCCTCACTGCACCGCTCCGCCTCCAACTAAAACTGACATTCTTAATTATGAGGAGCTACAACTTTTCAAGAGTCACTTACGCCTCTGGAGCCTTCTTTCTCCTCTTTTTCTCCCAATTCTCCTTCGGTTCCTTCCTCTGAAAGGAACAGCACGGTCAGAACCCAGCTGAGGTCCCACTGCCACCTAGCAAAGCCCCTTTGGGGACCTCTGCCCTCACCGTTGTCAGAGTCCGATTCGGAGCCATCTGTCTTCGCCGCCTTGCTGTCAGGTTCATCTGAGCTGCTGGTTTGCTTCCTCTTCTTTCCGGTGAGGTCCTTCTTCATTTTCTTTTTCTGAGGCTGCAAGAGGAGAGAAAGGTTCATCACCACTGCGAGGGCGGTGCTCTCCTCACCCAGCACTGCTTTGTTCCACCAGTTCCTCGTCAGCACTGTCCATCAGGCAGGACACAGCCCGCCACCTCTACAAAACAGGAGATGAGGTAAAAAACGACAGTGATATTCTCCTACCGTTAGGAAAGAAATGTTTTCAGATTAAAGCACTGCACATACGAACGCTCCTCGGTCTGTCCTTAGGAGATACACACTACAAAGTCAAGCCAGCAACGTGTGGAACTACACTGACCACCTCCCAGCGCGTGCTTTGGAGCCTTTTGTAGGTCAACCATTTCCCTACGGGGCTGCATAACATCCACTCGAGTTAAACGACTTGGGAGGATGTTGCACAAGTACTCACTTTAAAGTCTGAATCCCACATTTTCCAGTTTCTCCTCATCCTCTGCTTCATCATGCCTCCTCCGAAGCGCACGTTCCCCGAAAATCCTCGCATCCCTTGGAACGCGCCGAGCTCCGGGATGATGTTGTGGGAGAAGAGGGAGGGCAGGCGGGAGGAGCCGTGGGGGCCCAGGCCTCGCGGCGCGTCGTTCCACTGCCCGCCCATGCGCCCCGAGTACGGTGAAGCCATGGCTCTGGTGTTGCGCCCGTCCCGCGCCCAGTTCTGACCCCGTTGGCCAAAGCCATCCCGCGCCCTGTGCTGGTACTGGTCCCTGCGGGTCCCATAGAAGCTGTCGTAGTGACTTTCATAGTGGTCGTCGTAGTGACCGTCGTAGTGACTGTCGTAGGCGTTGTCGTTCTCGTTCTCGTTGTAGTCATAACCGGAGCGGTACATGTCCCGGTCGTTCAGCGAGGACCTCGAGTCGTAGGATTCGTATGAGTCGTACCTGTGGAGAGAGAAGGGTCAGCAGCATGCCTGTGGGTCCAAGAAGGCCAACGGTGGCCAACAGTGTGACCAGGACTGAGAGCATTGCCAAAAAGGCCAACGGTGGCCAACAGGGTGACCATGGACTGAGAGCATTGCCAAAAAGGCCAGTGGTGGCCAACAGGGTGACCATGGACTGAGAGCATTGCCAAAAAGGCCAACGATGGCCAACAGCGTGACCAGGACTGAGAGCATTGCCAAAAAGGCCAACGATGGCCAACAGGGCTCCCTCACAGCCATGAAAGCCAACAGTGGCCAACAGAGTGCCCTCATAGCCAAGAAGGCCAATGATGTCCTCTGCTCTCCAGAAGTCTCTTCCAACTCTGCTGGTTCTGGGATTCTGGGACACTGTGTTAGAGCCCAGCAGAGGTTAAACCAACAAAATGCTTCAAAATGGGTTTTTATTGGTATTTTAAACACTTCAGCGTATCACTGAGCGTGGGATTGTTTCCACTCTGTGGGACGAGGGCTAGGATAAGGCACAGCTGCAATGTCCCAGTTCACTTCCATGCAGGGTGGAAGAACCAAAGCCCCATCGACATGGAAAAAAACAAAGAAACCGAGTCCCCAAACCCTTCATTGCTTTGTGAGTGCCCAGGATGCCCTAAAAGACCCCAAAACACCAAGAGGAGCCCACATTATCAGCTGTGTGGGGACACAGCCCAGCTGGAGCTCCTGTCCCCATTCCTGGACATCTGGGGACACCTGTGCACACCCACTTTTACCAGGCAGAAAGTTGACACTGGCAGCAATTTGTTTTGGGTCGTGTTTTAACGGGTTACTTTTTCCTCCAGGAAAAGAACTTGGAGTTGTTGATCTTTAAGGACCCTTCCAACCCAACCATGCTGTGATTCCATAGTTCTATGACCTTCAAGGACCCTTCCAACCCAACCACGCTGTGATTCCATAGTTCTATGACCTTTAAGGACCCTTCCAACCCAACCACACTGTGATTCCATAGTTCTATGACCTTCAAGGACCCTTCCAACCCAACCACGCTGTGATTCCATAGTTCTATGACCTTTAAGGACCCTTCCAACCCAACCACGCTGTGATTCCATAGTTCTATGACCTTCAAGGACCCTTCCAACCCAACCACCCTGTGATTCCATAGTTCTGTGACCTTCAAGGACCCTTCCAACCCAACCATTCAACCGTTCCTTGGTTCTATGACCTTTAAGGACAATTCCAACCCAACCATGCTGTGATTCCATCTTTAAAAACCCTTCCAACTCAACCATTCTACCATTCCACGGTTCCACGATCTTGAAGGACGAGTCCAACTCAACTCTGCTGTGATTCCATGGTTCTCTGACCTTCAAGGACTCTTCCAACTCAATTATTCTAGGATCTCATGATCCTATTATTTTTAAGAACTCTCCCAACCCAACCATTCAATTGTTCCAGAATCTTTAAAGTCCCTTCCAACCCAACCTAAACAATCATTCCATGATTTTCCCACTCACCGATCCCCGCCGGAGCCGTAGTGCCCGCCCTGCATGCTGTCAGCATCCAGGTGGGACACCACATCCAGGCGCTGGTTCATTTTGGCAATGACGGCGTCGGCACTGCCAGCACCATCCGGGTTCATGTCCATGTCCGAGTTGCCCATATCCCACGAGTTGGAGGCAGCCATGCCGTAGCCATAGCTGCCCGAGTTGTCCTGCCCGTAGCCGTAGCCGTAGTTGTAGCTCTCATACCCTGCAAGAACAAAACAGAGAGCTCTCATTCCTGGCGATCTGTCACAGGTAATATTTAATTCAAGCTAAGGTGCATGGGTAAACAAATGCACCCAACGCACAGCCTCTAAAATCAGCCTCGCTGGGTAACGCCAAAGCCCATCGGAGGCCATTTTCCAGCCTTTACCCAGCAGCAATATCAAGATGGGCTGGAACAGAAAAACCCAAATCCTCGGCCGTGTGGCCCTTCCGAAAAAACGGGGGAAGGAAGTCGTTAACATCTCGACAAGGTTTTACAATAAAAGAAAGTGGTTGCAAAAAAAAAACCCTAAAAATAAAAGAAGAGGGAATGCAGACTCTGCATTGTATCCTTCAGGAGCTGAAGCTAACGAACCCGTCTGTCAGGAACCCGCTCGAGCTGGCAGCGTACTTGCCTCTGTTTGTCCCAGAGTTCCAGTCTCCATAACCTGGAAAAGCAGACAGAAGAAGCAGTCAGAGCCATGCTTCTCACAGGGGGTTTTGTTTACCACCAAAAAGGAGCAACACCCCGAAAGAAAGAAATGGTGGCAAATCCAATCTATGAACTGAAGCACAGAATCACAGGGGTTGGTAGAGAGCTGCAGAGCTCATGGAGTCCAACCCCCTGCCCAAGCCGTTCCTACAGCAGGTCGCACAGGTCGGCATCCAGGCAGGTCTGGAACATCTGCAGAGCAGGAGACTCCACCACCTCCATGGGCAGCCTGTTCCAGTGAGCAGTGGGACCCATAGAGACACACTGGGACCCATAGAGACAAGTTGGGACCCATAGAGACATGTTGGGACCCATAGAGACATGTTGGGACCCATAGACTCCCCCACCTCCCTGCAGCCTGTTCCAGCACTCCTCCCCTCACTGCACAGCCGTTCCTTTGCACATTGCTGCACAACTTCCTATGCTGCAGTTTCCAGCCGTTTCCCCTTGTCCTGTCTCCACTCACCACTGAAAAGAGTCCGGCCTCGCCATTCTGCCCCCCACACCTCAGATATTTATAGACCTGGATCAGGTCCCCTCTCAGTCTTCTCTTCTCAAGGCTGAACAGACCCAGTTCACTCAGCCTTTCCCCATAGCAGAGATGCTCCAGGCCCCTCACCATCTTGGTGGCCCTCCGCTGGACTCTTCCCAAGAGATCCCTGTGTGTTTTGTACTGGGGAGCCCAGAACTGGACGCAGTGCTCCAGATGAGGCCTCAGTAGGGCAGAGCAGAGGGGGAGGATCACCTCCCTCGACCTGCTGGCCACGCTCTTTGCAATGCACCCCAGGACGCCATGTTGGCCAGCAGGGCACACTGCTGCCTCATGGCAACCTGTCGTCCACCAGGACACCCAGGTCCCTCTGTGCAGAGCTCCCCTCCAGCAGCTCATCCCCCATCCTGTACCGCTGCATGCCATTCTTCCTCCCCAGATGCAAGACTCTACACTTGCTGTTGTTAAACCTCATCCGTTTTTTTTCTGCCCAGCTCTCAGCCTGTCCAGCTCTCGCTGAATGGCAGCACGGCCTTCAGACGTGTCTGCACCACCAGTTGGGAGGATTCTTGTCCACCAGGTTCACACTGCTGGCCACCCCTGGCCTTCTTGCCCACGAGGACACACTGCTGGCCCACGGTCAACCTGCTGGCCTTCAGACGATGCAGATTTTTTCCCTGAATGAGGTCCCTGTTCTTTCTTTCAGCTTCCATTTCTGCCACGCCACACCGTGACACAGTGGTGTCCTACCCGCAAGTGCCAACTCTTTTGGTTTCACACAGAAAATTGGGAGCAGGAGGCACCAGACCTCCAAGACAAGGGAGCAGAAAGGGGTTCAGGTGCACACAACCCCACAATGGAGCATTTTGCAGGTAAAGAATTGGAGAATGAAATCAGGACCTGGCATTCTTTGTGAGACAACATCTCTCCGGCCTTGAAAGAACCCCAAGAAAGTCCAAAACGAGCTCCCAAAAGAAGCTCTGAAAAGAGTCCCAAAAGGAGACTGCAAAGTGCTGCAAAGGAGCCCCGGGATCCCAGCAAAGCTCCAGGAAGGGCCACCGAAGGACACCCTACAGAGCTGCAATGGAGAACCAAATGAGCCCCCAAAAGAACCCCAAAAGGAAAACCAAAGAACCCCTAAAGGAGTTCCAAAAGGAGCCTCAAGATCCCAACGAAGCACCAAAAGCACAAAAACGAGCCCAAAACCCTAAAGAGCACCGCAGGAGCCACCAAAAGGAGCTCCAAAAAGAGCCCTAAAAGATCCCCAAAAAACTCTAAGGAGAGCCCAAAGGAACCACAAAGAGCCCCCAAGGAGCCTCAAGATGCCAATAAAGCTCCAAGAAGAGCCCCCAAATGAGACCCAAATGGAGATCCCAAAGAACTCCAATGGAGAACCAAAGGAGCCACCAAAAGAGCCCCAAAAGGAGAACTAAAGGAGCTTCAGAGGAGTCCCAAGACCGCAGGTGAGCTCCAAGAAGAGCCCCAGAAGATCCCCAGAAGGTGACCCCGAATCCCAGTGCTCACAACCCCTCCCTCGGAGGCTTGGCAATGGGACTGCCATCCACAAGAGGGGCCCTAAGGAGGATCTGGGAAACTACAGGCCTGTCAGCCTGACCTCGGCACCAGGGAAGGTTACGGAGCAAATCGTTTTGGGCGAGATCAACCGCACAGCATGAAAGGTTCATGAAAGGCAGGTTGTGCTCGACCGACCTCATCTCCTTCTACGGCTGGGTGACCGGACTGGTAGATGAGGGAAATGCTGTTCACAGAATCACAAGGTTGGAAACGACCTGCAAGATCATCCAGTCCAACCCCTCCCATTCCTATCAGTACCATAAGCACTAACCCACATCTCGTAGCTCCTCATCCAGGCGCCTCTTGAACGCTGCCAGGGACGGCGACTCCACCACCTCCCTGGGCAGCCATTGCAGTGCCTGACCACCCTCTCAGAGAAGAAGTTTCTCCTCATGTCCAACCTAAACCTCCTCTGGTACAACTTCTGGCTGTTTCCTCGGGTCCTACTATTTGCCTGGGAGAAGAGGCCAGACCCTTTTGCACCACAGCCTCCCTTCAGGAAGTTGTACAGTGCAGTGAGGCCTCCCCTGAGCTCCTCTTCTCCACACTGAACAATCCCAGCTCCCTCAGCCGCTGTTCATAAGACTTGTGCTCCAGACCCCTCACCAGCTTTGTTGCCCTTCTCTGCACACGTTCCAGGGCCTCAATGTCCTTCTTGCAGTGAGGGGCCCAAAACTGAACACAGCACTTGAGGTGCGGCCTCACCAGTGCTGAGTACAGGGGATGCTCACCTCCCTGCTCCTGCTGGCCACACCATTTCTAATGCAGGCCAGGATGCCGCTGGCCCTCTTGGCCACCTGGGCACAATGCTGGCTCGTGTTCAGCCGAGCATCAACCAACACCCCCAGGTCCCTTTCCTCTCCACACTCACAACCTCTCATCCCCAAACCTTTGTGCTGCATGGGGTTGTTGTGCACAAATGCAGGACCTGGCACTTGGCCTTGTTGAACCTCATCCCATTCACCTCGGCCCAGCAATGCGGCTTATCCAGGTCCCTCTGCAGGGCCTCCCTGCCCTCAGGTAGATCCACACCACCTCCCAACTTGGTGCCATCTGCAAACTTACTCAAGGTGCACTCAGTGCCTTCATCTAAGTCGTCAATGAAGATATTGAACAGGATGGGCCCCGCTGATGAGGCTGTTTAGACTTCAGCAAAGCTTTGACACTGTTTCCCACAGCATCCTCCTGGGGAAACTGGCTGCCCGAGGCCCGGTCGGGTGCACCCTGCTTTGGGTAAGGAGCTGGCTGAGGGCTGAGCCCGGCAGGTCGTGGTGAATGCAGTGAATCGAACTGCAGAGCCGTTACAAGCGGTGTCCCCAGGGCTCGGTGCTGGGGCCGACCTTGTTTGATATCTTTGTTGATGACCCAGAGGAGGGACTGCGTGCACCCTCAGTACGTTTGCAGCTGACACCGAGCGGGGAGGTGGTGTGGATCTGCCTGAGGGCAGGGAGGCCCTGCAGAGGGACCTGGATAAGCCGCATCGCTGGGCTGAGGTGAACGGGAAGAGGTTGAAGGAGGCCAAGCGCCGGGTCCTGCGCTTTGGGCACAGCAACCCCAGGCAGCGCTGCAGGCTTGGGGCTGAGCGGCTGCGAAGAAGAAAGGGACCCGGGGTGGTGGTTGATGCCCGGCTGGCCAAGAGGACCGACGGCACCCTGACCCGCGTCAGCAATAGCGAGGCCGGCAGGAGCCAATCATCCCCCGCGCTGCGCTCTGTGAGGCCGCCCGCCAACCGGACGGTGACGGAACCCCGCGCGTTCGGCCCCAAAACCCCGTTTGTCGGGACGTCCCGCCGCCCCCCGGCCCCCCGAGAAGCCCCTGGCCGCCCCCGCCGCCATCTTTGCGCCGCGCCCTCACCTGAGTAACTCATAATGGCGGCGCCGCCCGCCGCCCGCCGCCGCCTCTGCGCCCAACGGTACCGGCGGCGCCGCCCCGCCTCCCCGCCGCGCTCATTGGTCGGAAGGTGTTCTCCGCCCGCCTCCCCGCCGCGCTCATTGGTCCGGCCTCCGGGCGGCCGGAGGAGGTCATTGGTCGCGTCTCCACCTCCCGCGGGGCGGTCCCGCCCAGGATTGGAGAATGCGGGTGCCAATCGTCGGCTTTCCCGATGGGCCCTGAGGGAACGTTCGTTGATTGGTCAGCTGGCAGAGAGGCGGTGCCGCCGCCGTTCTCTACTCTGATTGGCCAATCGGGGG
>NC_136849.1:46807-118546 GCF_951394365.1 Tetrao urogallus | reverse complement strand
GAGGGAACGTTCGTTGATTGGTCAGCTGGCAGAGAGGCGGTGCCGCCGCCGTTCTCTACTCTGATTGGCCAATCGGGGGTGGTGGGAGGGCTGAGCGCTGCCTCCACCAATCGCGTGGCAGAAGAGCCCGGAGCCGCCGGCAACGCCCCCACCGCGCAGGTGCGACTCTTGGCCACGCCCCTTCCTTAGCACCGCGCGTCGCCATTGGCTGAGGACCGCGGGGCTCCGCCCCCGGCGGGGAATGAGCGCGCCGAAACCGCGCCAGTTCTGTGCCGGAACCCCGGGGCGCGGCCGCGTCCGACCCCACGTCCCCACGGCGCGGCCTCCCCCCGACCTCCATCTCCCCACGGAAAAGCCTCACCGTGCCCCCAGTGCCGCTGTGTCGTTGGACACGGCCATGTCGTGACGTCCCCATCGCGACATCTCCCACGCCGTGTGACACTGCATCCTCTCGACCCGTGTCCCTCCGCCACAGGACGCGGCCACCTTGACGTCCCCATCCCGACTCTGGTGTCCCCATGCCCGGGGTCACGGCCACTCTTTGACCTCAATGTCCCCCCCGACACGGCCTCACCCTGCCCCCAACATCCCAAGCTCTGGGTCGTGCCCTCACCCTGACCCCGTGCGCCCCCCATCCCGACCCCACACCACGCCATCAGCTGTGGCCCCACGTCCCCTTTATGATGCTCCCAAGCCCTGACTCACAGCCATGTCCTCACCCCGCTGTTCCCAGCCCTGTGGGCTCCAACCACCCCTCTGGCCCCAAAACCAACCTCATCCCCCCCCAAAATCCCCCGTGAGGACCCCCATGCACTCACACAGCCCCCCAGGGGTTGTTTCCAGAAGTTTAATCTAATGTACATATTCCCGGGTACATTAATAACCAGAATATGCCCAATGAAAAAAGTTAAAAGGTAAATTCCCTCCGAGCCGTGCTGGGCTCGGGACTTCGAAATAAAAATGAATGCTCCTTAAATTTTCTACACAAAACTAGAGTTAAAAAAGTCGAAGGTCTATGCAGCTAGACAAGGGGGGGGGAAAAAAAAACAAAACAACAAAAAAAACAAACAAAAATATAGCAACAGTGAGGAGGAGCGGGGGGAGGAGGGGGACGTGCGGCTCCGCAGATTCCCCCCCCCACCCCAGGACCCCCCCAGCATCACCGCAGCCCACGGTCCCATTGGAAATCGGGGGTCGGGGGGGTGGTGACGGGGAGCCAAGTGTTTTCCTTTGGGAAGGGGGAGCGGGGCAACATGCAACCCCGGAGCAACGGGCTCCGACAGTGCCGGGAACGACGGGCGGCGCTGCCTGCAGGGATCGAATATACAGCAACTCTCGGGCCATAGACAAACGCACGGCGCTCGCTCCCCGCGTCCCTGAACCGGTGGAAGCCAACGCAGCTCCCGCCTCTTTGGGCTGAACCGGACCCGCGGTGTCGGGAGGGGGGGGGGGGGCACATGCGGTGCCACCGCTGTCCCCTGCCCCGTCCTCGAGTGCCACCACTCCCCCCCCCCGGGGAGGGAGGACCGGGGGGGGGGTTTTGATCCTTGTAGTGCTTGCGGCCGGGTGCCCCCCATCCAGCCCGGCATTGGGGTAGTGGGGGGGGGGTGGGCTGAGGTTGCTCCGTGGGGGAGGCGCAGGCACGGGGTGGGGGGCAGAGGGTGCCCCGGTTCGGCTCCGTTGCCCTGGGGTGGGGGCTCCGTTACTGAGCCTCGGCCACGGCGGGGGGTTCGGGGGCCGGGGCGTCCCCACGCAGGGGGTCTGCTTTGGAGAAATTCATTTCCAGGATGTGTCGCTGGAGGTGTCGCACCCACTCCTCCTGGATGGAGAGGGGGCCCTGGAACTCCACCTCACAGAACCTGCGGGGACACGGCGGCAGCGGGTCAGTCCAAGGCTCCTTTAGCGGCCCAGAGGCTGCGGGGAGGGGGTAAAGGGGGGGGGAAAGCAGGGCAGAAGGGGTCCCACAGCCCCAGGTGCAGCACTGAAGGGTGGAGTGCCCACGAACAAAGAGCTCAGAGGTTTGGGAGCCGAGGGAAACACAAAGGGAAGCCAAATGGGAGCCCAATGAGGAACCCAACAGGAATCCAAGGGGAACCCAAGGGGAAGCCCGAAAAGACAACCCAAAGGGAACCCAAAGCAGAGCCCACCTGGAAGCGAAAGGGAAAACCCCAAAGGGAACATCAAGAAAAGCCAGAAGTAGCCTCAAAGGAAACCCAACAGGGAACCCAAAGGGAGCCCTCAAAGGAAACCCAGAGAGAGACCAAAGGGGAGCCCAACAGAAACCAAAAGGGAGCCCTGAAGAAAGCCTACAGAAAACCCCAAAAAGAGACCAAAAGGGGAGCCCAAAGGAAACCCAAAAGAGACCCAGAGGGAGCGCTCCAATGGGAGCCCAAAGGAAACTCAAAGGAAGCCAAAGGGGAGCCTCAAAGAAAGCCAAAAAGAGCCCAAAGGAAACAAAAAGGCTGCCTCAAAAGGGAAGCCCACAAAAGGAAGCCGAAGCAAACCCAGAGTGCACCCAAAGGGGAACCTGAAAGAAAGCCACAAGGAGCCCAAAGGGAGCCCAAAAGTTAAGCCTAAGGTGGGCTGGGGCCCAAAAGGGGATGGCCTACCTGCACTTGAGGGTGTAGATGTTACCCACAAACTTCACCAGGGAGGTCTGCGGCGGGCGGGGGACCAGCGAGGGCACCGGCCTCATCCTGGGTGGGGGCTGGCGGGTCTCCTCCATCTTCTGCTGGAAGTCGGCCCCCTCCTCCTCCCGGTGCAGGGAGGGGTCCAGGGGCCTTGCCTGCCTCCGCTCAAACTCTAGGGGGGGGAATAATGGAAGGGAAACGGGGCATCAGGGGGGAAGGGGGAACCCTGCCGTGGTGCTGAGGGCTGCGAGAGATGGCACAGCTTCTCTGCTTTGGAGCAACAGCGCTGCCGATGACAGGAGGGGCTCCTCCTCCTTGCGGATCTGTGTCCCAGCAGCTCCAACCTCCCGAGGGATCCCAGCAGCCCCAACCCCCACGGGAACCACATCCCAACGGCTGCCGCCACCAGGAGATCCGCATCCCGAGGGAACCAGGTCCCAACCAGTCCCCCTCCCGACAGCTGCACCCCCCCCCCGTCCCAACTCACTGTGGAAATTCGAGCGCTGATGCTCTTCCATCTTCACCAGCGAGAGCGGCGAGGTGACCACGGGCCGCTCCCCGGTGCCGTCCAGGATCTTGCAGGGCTCTCCGTGCGCCAGCTCCGCCGCCAGCCCTTTGCTCAGCAGCGCCATGCCGCCGTGCTGCAGGCTCAGCGGCACCCTCCGCGCTCCGTCGTGATCTCGGGCGTGCGACGAATTCCGAAATTTCTTAGTGAAGGGTCGGCCGCCCTGGATGTAGCTGCGATACGCGCCGGCTTTCTGCGGTCGGTGCCGGATCCATTCGCTGAGCGTCTCGATGGGCGAGCCGTTGACGCACCACTCGGTGACGCCGAACTGCCGCAGGTGCGCCCGCGCATGGCTGGCCAGAGCCTTGCGGTTCTCGAAGTAGAGGCCGCAGAGCTCGCAGCACGCTTCGGTGGCTGGGGGAGCGGGGGGCAGGCGGTGAGCGAGGGGCTGAGACGTGCCCCGTCCCCCCCACCGCCACCCCTGCGTGGGAATCTGCCCCCTCCCCGCGTGTGGCGGGCGGCGGTGAGCTGTGAGGTGGTCCTGGCAGGAGGTCAAGGCTCCAAGATGGGGGATCCATCTCTAAGTGGGATGGGGGGCGGTGGACGGTCCCCAAATCTCTGCTCCTTATCAGAGATATCACAGCAAAAACCCGGAGCCCGATATCCAAGCGTGGTGCCCCATGGATGCTGGGACTGCGGCCAATGCAACACCATGGCTGATATGTGGCCATGGCCAACGCAACAACTTGGCCAACATGTGGCCATGGCCAACACAGCACCATGGCCGACACAACACCATGGCTGACACGTGGCCATAGACAATGCAACAACTTGGCCGACACAACAGCATGGCTGACACGTGGCCACAGCCAACGCAACACCATGGCCAACACAACACCATGGCCAACAGCATGGCTGACACGAGGCTTTGGCAACACAACACCATGGCCAACACGTGCCCACGGTCAACACAACAACTTGGCCAATGCATGACCGCAGCTGACGGTGGCCACGGCCAACGCATGCCAACCCTCCAGCCCCTCCCCGCAGCCTCCAGGAACCTGGACAAGCCGCACCACGTGCCTCCCCACACTTACATGTGTGCGTGGGCTTGTCGTGCACGGACTTGGTTTTGAAGGGCAGCTCGGTCTGGATGTAGGCCTTGTGCTTCACCTCGGGGTGGGGACCCAGGCGGTCGTCCTGCAGCGGCCGTTTGGTGGCCAGCGGTGTCAGGAAGGCGCCGTGGGGCTTGGCGGTGAGCGGCGACAGCGAGAGCTCGCGGCCGATGCTGGAGCCGCCGGGTTTCCCCGTCCTCCCGCCCAGTGGAGGCAGGGCCATGGCCTGCAGCACTTTTCCAGAGGGCTTGGGGTCCATCCCCTCCTCCCCAAAGCCTTTGGGGGTTTCGATGATGGAGGTGTGGGGCTCCTTCTTGATGACGCAGGGCTTCGATTTCTTCTTGAGGATCTCGCGCAGCGTGTCGATAGGGGAGCCGTTCACCGACCACTCCGTCACCCCCATCTGGCGCAGGTGGGAGCGCGCGTGGCTCGACAGACCCTTGCGGTTCTCAAAGAACTCCCCGCAGAACTCACAGCGGATGTCCCGCACCGGGTCGGCTCGGGAGGCTACAGGGAGAGAGCTGGCGTCAGGGGGAGCGGGTCTGAGCCCACCTGCCCCCATATCCCACAGCACAACCCACAGAAGACGATCCACGAGCAGATCCCTCAGTGCCGTGCTTCCAGCTGACCCCAAAGTACCCAAAGAGAACAGCACCCATCAGAGAGCTCTTGGGTTGGAGGGGTCTTTAAAGATCATAGAGCCGTAGAAGGGGTTGGGTTGGAAGGGTCCTTAAAGATCATAGAGCCATAGAATGGGTTGGGTTGGAAGGGTCCTTAAAGATCATAGAGCCTTAGAAGGGGTTGGAATGGTCTTTAAAGATCTTAGAGCCATAGAATGGGTTGGGTTGGAAGGGTCCTTAAAGATCATAGAGCCATAGAAGGGGTTGGGTTGGAAGGGTCCTTAAAGATCATAGAGCCTTAGAAGGGGTTGGGTTAGAAGGGTCCTTGAAGATCATAGAGCCATAGAATGGGCTGGGTTGGAAGGGTCCTTGAAGATCATAGAAATACAGAACCCTGGAACGGGTTGAATTGGAATGGTCCTCAAACATCAGAGAACCATAGAAAGGGCTGGGTTGGAAGGGAGCTTACAGATGTTAGAGCCATGCAATGATAGGAGGGATTGGCCTGGAAAGGACCTTGAAGATCATTGAATGATAAGAAGGGGTTGGGTTGGAAGGATCTTTGAAAATCGCCACGGAATGGGCTGGAAGGGACCTTGGATCCCACATCCCCCTCCCCAGCACGGCGTGTGCCCGACCCCCACCAGCCCACGGGAGGGGGAAGGTGACAGCCACGCACTTACAGAGGTTCAAGGGTGACATCTCCTCCAGCGGCGGCCAAGCCTGGTCGGAGGGATGGGGCTCCCCGTGGAGACCCCCCGTCATCATCTCACGCTTGATTTCCACTCTCATCTGGTCGTGTTTGAGCTTCTTCTGCAAGGAGGGAGGAGAGAGGCCTGGAAACATCTTCCGGGCAGTGGGAGGCGGGGACGAGGTAGGAGAGTGGCCCAGGGGACTGCCGGGCTGCTGGACCTTCTTGGGCAGAGTCGGGATGTGGAGCTCGCCAGGACCCCGCGGCTCCAGGGGTCCCATGGCCGCCAGGAGGGTCTTGGCCATGGCTTTGTGCCCGGGGCCCATGGGGTTGGAAGCTCCGCTCCGCGGGTGAGTTCGGCGCTTGAGGATCTCGCGCAGCGTGTCGATGGGGGAGCCGTTGACGTACCACTCCGTCACCCCCATCTGGCGCAGGTGGGAGCGCGCGTGGCTCGACAGACCCTTGCGGTTCTCAAAGAACTCCCCGCAGAACTCACAGCGGATGTCCCGCACCGGCTCCCCCCCAGCGGCTGCAGAGGAGGTAAAAAAAAACAGAGAGAACTGTGGTTACTGGGGACGCAAAGGTGGAGTTTGTGGTGCCAAGGAGCCGAAGGCGTGCGAAGCCAACAAAGTCCATCCCCAGTGGGAGGCAAAGAGCGGAGCTGAGCCCAAAGCAGGCACCGCACAGAGCCCGTCCTCAGTGGGACTGGAAAATGAACTCAAAGATGTGCACCCAACAAAGCCAGTCCTCAGCGGGACTCCAAAATGAGCAGGGCTGAACTCAGATACCAACCCAACAACAAAACCAATCCTCAGCGGAACTCTGAAGGGAACAGGAACCCAACCCAAAGATGTGAGCAGTGACAAAACCGGTCCTCAGGGGGATTCCAAAGGAAGCGGGGCTGAAACCAGATCTGCACACCCAAAGCCAGTCCTCATGGGGACCGAGAAGCAAAATGGACTGAACCCAAAGCACTGCGCAGTGAAATCCATCCTCAGTGGGACCCAAAGGGAAGAGGACTGAAGAACTTCTTTCCTGCCAGGGTGACGGAGCTCTGGAACAGGCTGTTCAGGGAGGTTGTGGAGCCTCTTCTGGAGATATTCAAGACCCACCTGGATGCTTTCCTGCTCCACCTGGGACCCTGCTTTAGCAGAGGGTTGGTCTCAATGATCTCCAGAGGTCCCGTCCAACCCCCACAGTTCAGTGATTCTGCCAAAGGCAGCCATGGAGGCGTCGCGGGCACAGAACATTTTGCTCAGGACAAGCACCATGTTAGCCAAGATGGAGCAGGTCCTACAGCCCCACAGCTCTAAGAAGAGCTGGGAGAAATCCTGCAGGGCAAACAAATCCCTTTGAGCTGCCCAAGGAACGTGGGGCACAAAGAGCTGACTGCTGCAGTAAAACTACTCTGGTGCCACGATATGAGAACAAGACCCCAACAGAGCTTAGGGACAAAGAGGGATGCAAATGGAAGCGTTTGGCTGGGGCTGAGAGCAGGACTGGGAGGCGACACGAGGAGCTCGGAGGGTAAAGAACCAGGTGAAATCACACCAGGGAGGACTTTCCCCTCCGGTGGCTGCGTCCTGGAGCCATAATGGCCATCAAAACTGCTTCTTCCACACCGAGCTCACCCCACAAAGCACAGAGCTGTAGCCTCACCAGGAGTACCCAGGGATTCCTCTCATCCCCAGCCCCAAAACTTAATGGGAAACACGACTGGCAAAAGAAAAAAAAAGAAAAAAAAAGAAAGAGAGAGAGACTCACTCAAATTGAGAGGTCCTTCCTCATCTGCCTGTGGCCACTGCGCCTTTGGGGAGCTCTGCAGAGGGCTGAGCGACAGCTTCGAGCTCTTCTCCTCGGGGTTTTTTGGAGAGGGGGACCCAGAGAGCACGGGGGGCACCTTCTTGAGGATGGGGGATCCGGGCTGCGAGAGGCTCTTGGAGAATCCCGGCGGGGATTTGATGGCTTTGTTGATGGGGCCATCCAGCGAGCGCTCACCGCCTTTGCCGAGCGCCAGCAGCGCGGGACGCGGGGAACCGGCGATGCCGTCCTTGGGAGAGGCAGATTTTTTGCCGAGGGTGGGAGAAACCATGGGGTGCCCATCGGGTTTGCCCTTCTGCTTCATCAGTTCGTAGAGCAAATCGATGGGGGCCCCGCTGCTCTCCGACTCGGCCACGCCGAGCTGCCGCAGGTGGGAGCGCGCGTGGCTGGAGAGCCCTTTGCGGGTTTCGAAGCAGGCGCCGCACACCTCGCACGTCGTCAGGTTCTGGGCTGAAATCGGAGGAGAAAAACAAACAGAGAGCGAATCAGGACGCGGAACGGGAAGCTCGTCAGTTTCACGGCCCATCCCCGGAGGCGCCCACCCACTGCAGGCTCTGAGGACCCTTCTGACCCAACTCCTCTATGGTATTCTGGTTCTGTGGTCTGCAAGGACCCTTCCAACCCAACCATTCTACCATTCTGAAAACCACAGAACCACAGGATGATAGAATGGTTGGGTTGGAACGGTCCTTGAAGACCACAGAATGGTAGAATGGTTGGCTTGGAAGGGTCCTTGAAGACTACAGAACCACAGAATGATAGAAGACTTGGGTTGGAAGGGTCCTTAAAGACCACAGAACGGTAGAATGGTTGGCTTGGAAGGGTCCTTGAAGACCACAGAACGGTAGATTGGTTGGGTTGGAAGGGTCTTGAAGACTACAGAACCACAGAAAGATAGAAGACTTGGGTTGGAAGGGTCCTTAAAGACCACAGAATGGCAGAATGGTAGAATGGTTGGCTTGGAAGGGTCTTTGCGGTTCTGCAGTCAACCATTCTACCATTCTGTGGTCTTCAAGGACCCTTCCAACCCAACTCTTCTATCGTTCTGTGGTTCTGTGGTCTTCAAGGACCCTTCCAAGCCAACCATTCTACCATTCTGTGGTCTTCAAGGACCCTTCCAACCCAACTCTTCTACCATTCTGTGGTTCTGTGGTCTTCAAGGACCCTTCCAACCCAAACTCAACCCATTGTATGATTCCGTGATCTTTCAGGATCCTTCCAACCCAAACCCAACCCATTCCACGTGATCCTTCAGGATCCTTCCAAGCCAAGTCCACTCCATTCTACGATTCTGTGATCTTTCAAGACCTTTCCAACCAATGATTTCATCCCTCTATAATGCTGATTATGGTAACTGAAAGGGCAGGAGGACTGACTGAGGTGCTCTGCAGACACAAGAGTCACGTGTCGACCCCAGCAAGCTCTGGCAACTCAACCTTACAATACGGGAGCACAACTCAACCACGCTCTCCTTGAAAATCCAGCAGAAACTCCTGAAAGTGCAGATGGGCGCCTGGTCCCACCAACACCCAACACTGGGAACTGTGCTGGGCAGTGCACTCTCCACTCGGTCTTGGACAGCTGTCCGTCTCCCACCATCCAGCACTGTGGCCCTGAGCCTGGGGCACCACATCCTCAGGCTTTTGGGCACCATATCCCCAGCTTTTTGGGGCAGCACAGCCCTCAGTTTGGGGCAGCACGGCCCCAGGTTCTTGGAGCACCACGTCCCCAGGCTCTTGGGGCATGGTGGCCCTGAGTTTGGGGCACCACATCTCCAGCTTTTTGAGGCACAATTTCCCCAGGTTTTTGGGGCACCGTGGCCCTGAATCTGGGGCACAATGGGCCTGTGCTATCGTGGGCACCACGGTCTGAGTTTCAGGCACAACAATCCTGAGCTTTTGCACTGCAGTTTCCCCAGGCTTTGGGTGTGCACTGCAGCCCCGTGTTCAGGGAACAACATCCCTAAGATGTTCAGGGCACTGCATACCCAAATCTTTAGGGTACAACGTCCCCAGGCTTTTAGGGGCACAACATCCCTGAGTTTTTAGGGGCACAACATCCCTGAGTATTGGGGACGCTGCCTTCACGCTTTTGGGGTACTGCATCCCTGAGTTTGGGGCACACAGCCCTATGTTTTAGGGTCGCAACAGCCCCATGCCTTCAAGGCAACATGCCCCCCCATTTTGGGGACACAGTGTCCCCAGACATTCAAGACACAATGTCCCAAAGTTCTGAGGGAGGGTGACGTCCCCAGGCTTTTAGGGACACCGCATTCCTGGGTTTTTGCAGCACAATACCCTCACCTCACATTTGGGGTACAACGTCCTCAAGTTCAAAGTACCTCATTCCTGAGTTTGGGGCATCGTGGCCCCAAGTCTTTGGGGCATCAGATCCCCAAGTTTTTGGAGCACAACGACCCCTGGTTTTTAGGGGCACGACACCCCTGAGCTTTTGCAGCACCATATCCCTGGGCTCTCGGGGTCCAACATCTCTGAGATTTTGGGGAACCACGTTCCCAAGTCATCAGGGCAGCACATCACTGAATTTAGGACACAGCATCCCCGGGGCATCTTTGGGACACTGCATCCCTGAGTCTTTGAGGCACAGCATCCTCGGGTTTTTGGGGCACAACATGCTCAGGATTTCAGAGCACAATAACCTCGGGTTTCTGTGACACAAGTTCCCCAAGTTCTGGGGCACAACATCCTCAGATTTTTGGGGTGCAACGCCCCCAAGTTTTGGGGCAGTGCATCCCTGGGCCTTCAGGGCACAACGCCCCCAATTTTGGGGCAGTGCATCCCTGGGCTTTCAGGGCACGACGCCCCCAATTTTGGGGCAGTGCATCCCTGGGCTTTCAGGGCACGACGCCCCCAATTTTGGGGCAGTGCATCCCTGGGCTTTCAGGGCACAACACTCCCAGGTTTTGGGGCAGTGCATCCCTGGGCCTTCAGGGCACAATGCCCCCAATCTTGGGGCAGTGCATCCCTGGGCTTTCAGGGCGCAACGCCCCCAATTTGAGGCAGTGCATCCCTGGGCTTTCAGGACACGATGCCCCCAAGTTTTCAGGGTGCACAACACCCGCAGCACAGCCATGACACCTCTCACCAGGCTCCACCAAGCCCCTCTTGGCTCCCAGTGACCCACAGACCCCACAGCTCTCAGAGCTGACAACCACACGCGGAGCCCAGCTCCATCCTAGCCCCAGCAACACCTCCTCACTCTTCCCCTCAGGGCGGAGTGCTGCCAGTACTCACTTTTGGGGTCGTGTGGATCTGCTTTGCTGCCGGGCGGCTCGGCGCACAGCTTGGTCCCTATGCGGGCGGGCGGCTCCGACTGCCCCGGGGCTGAGCTCTTCTTGGGCAGCGGCGGCGGTGGGGGAGGTGGGGGGGAACCCACCTCCATGGCCACCACCTCCTCCTCCTCTGGGGCCAGAACTGCCGAGAGAAGAACAATCATCAGCCCCAACCCCCCCCCGATGATATTTTGGGGGTGAAAAAAGGGCCTTTTTCCCCCCATTTCCAATCCTTGTGCGAGATGGGAAAAAGGGATATTTTCCCCTATTTTCAACTCCTCAGTAAAATGCGGAAAATGCGGGGATTTCCCATATTTCCAGTCCCTCTGGATGAGGGGAAAGGAGGTTTTTCCTTACTGAAACCCCTTTGGAATAGGTGTGGGAGAACACGGAGCTCTGTGGGGGGATGGTGACAGCTCCAGGAGGTGGCTCTGGGTCTGCTATGGAGCCCAACCCAGGGTGGTGCCTGAGGACGCTGCGGGGCAGCCACAGCATTGCCGTGGGGCAGCTCAGGAGCCCAACCCAGGGGTGGTGCCTGGGCACACTGTGGGGCAGGGGTGTGGGACCCAACCCAGGGGTGGGGCCTGGGGCAGCTGCGAGGCAGACCCAGGACAACTGTAGGGCCAAAGCCAAGGGTGGGGCCTGGGGCTAAAGTGGGGCAGATCTGGGGCTGCTGGGGTGTCTAACCCGAGGGCGGGGTCTGGGGGCTGCTATGGGGCGGCTTTAGGGCTGCTATGGGGCGGCTGCGGGGCTCAACTTCAGAGAAGACCTTGGGGCTGCTGTGGGGCCAGATCTGGGGCTGCTGTAGGGCCCAACCCAAGGGCGGGGTCTGGGGGCCACAGTGGGGCAGCTTTAGGGCTGCTATGGGGTGGCTTTAAGGTTGCTATAGGGCGGCTTTAGAGCTTCTATGGGGTGGCTTTAAGGTTGCTATAGGGCGGCTTTAGGGCTGCTATGGGGTGGCTTTAGGGCTCAACCTCGGAGCAGAGCCTGGGGCGGCCGTGGGGCCTAACCCAGGGGTGGGGCCTGGGGGCCGTTGCGGGGCGGCTGTGGGGCTCCGACCCTGGGTTGGTGCCCGGGGCCGCCGTGGGGCAGCAGCGGCTCCATGTCACGGCCCGGGAGGAGCCGCGGCCCTCCTTTGTCCTCACCCCACAGCGCGGCGCGGCGCCGGGAATGGCAGCGCGCTCCCTCAGCCCCGGACCGGGCCCCGCGGTGGGGCCGAGAGCGACGGGGAGAAGAAGGCGGCGGAGCCGGGGGGAGGGGCCGCTCACCGGGCTCGGGGGTCGCCTCGGGCCCGGTCTCGCCGTCCCCACCCCGGTCCCGGTCTCGAGGCCGCGGGACCGCCGCCGCTTTTGTCACTTTGGGCGGCGAGGAGGTGGAGGCCGCCATCTTGGAGCGGCGCGCGGGGCGGCCCCGGGCAGCGCCAATCGAGCGCCGAACGGCGGAGCCGCAATCCGGGATCGGCGCTGAAGGAGCGCAGGGAGGGGGGGGAGAGCCGAGAAATCGAGCGGGGAACCGGGGATGGGGAAGGGGAAGGGGGGGGGGGTTGGGAGGGGACGGTGGGGAAGGGAGACGGGGGATGGGATGGGAGGGAAAGGAGGGGGTGGTGGGGAAGGGGAGGTTTTGGTGGGGAAGGGGATGATGGGGAAGGGAGGGGGGCGAAGAGAGGGGTGGTGGGGAAGGGGAGGCTTTGGTGGGGTAAGGAGGGGGGGAAGGAAAGGGAAGGAAGAGAGGGGGTGGTGGGGAAGGGGAGACTTTGGTAGGGTAGGGAGGGGATTGTGGGGGAAGGGATGGTGGGGAAGGGAAGGGGAGGGGACGTTGGTGAGGTGAGGAGGGGTGGGAAGGGATAGGGATGGAGGGGAGGGGAAGGGGCTGGTGGTTGGGGATGGAGGGGAGGGGAAGGGAGGGAATGGTGGTGGGGACAGGATGTTGGTAGGATGGGGAGGGGTGGGGTGAGAAAGGAGGGGAGAAGGACAGGATGGTGGTGGGGTGGGGAAGGGGGTGGGAGCTCCCCATGGAGGGGAGTCCTGGTGGGTGGGGGTAGACTCATAGATGAACAGTGCCATTGGATGGGGAGAGCCGGGGGGGGAGATGGACCCCAGTGGATGGGAAGAGCCATGGAGGGGAGAGGGGCAATGGGTGGGGGGGGGGGGGGGAACCTCTGTGAATGGGGAGAGGCAAGAGAGGGATGCCAATGGATGGGGGAGAGCCATGGACGAGGGCCCAATGGATGAGAAGGGGATCTCAATGGATGGGGAGAGCAACAGAGGGGGGAGGGACCCCAGTGGATGGGGAGAACCACAGGGGGGACCTCAATGGATGGGGGGAGGACCTCAGTGGATGGGGAAAGCCACAGAGTGGGGGGGACCCAATGGAAAGGATGGGAAAGCCCAATGCATGGGAATCCCATGGATGGGAGGGGAAGGGGAAGGCATGGAAGGGATGGGAACCCCCATTGAGGGAGGATGGACAGCCCCAGTGAAGACCCCATGGACGGGGAGACCTCTGGAGAGAGTGGAGCCCCAACGAAGGGGAGAGACCCAATGCAGGGGAGTCCCATAGAACGGTGGGGGAAGGAGGGCATGGAAGGGATGGTAACCCTCAATGGATGAGCATCCCATAATGGAGGGGCAGCCCCACAGATGAGAGACTACGTAGGGAGGGGAGCCCCATGGATGGGACAGCCCTATGGAAGCGCAGACCCAAATGGAAGAGAGAACCCCACAGAAGACCCACAGAAGGGGAGGGGGCAGAGAAGCCCCTAATGATGGGGCAGTCCCCAGTGGATGGAACAGGAGAGCCCCACGAACGGGCAGACCCATAGATGGGAGCCCTGCTCAGCGACCCCCAGGTCCCCCCACCACACCCCAGGCCCCCACCCAACCCCTTGGGCTTAGACAGGGTCTCACAGCCCCCCCATCCAGGACAAGGCCCAGGCTCCGTGTCCCCTCACACCCCGCATGTAAGGCCCCAGCTGGTTTCTACTGGAGACACTAATAAAAAGCAAAGCACTTTGCTGTGCCCACACGCCATCCCCGGAGGCACTGCCCATGCTCCACGACACCCAAGGTACAAAGAATGCACCAACACACACTCAAATCTTCACAGAATGGGCAATAAGATCTCCCTGAAAACACAGCTCCTCTCACAAGAATAACTGATCCTAAAACCAGAGCAACAGCACCACCACAGCCACCGCCAAGAGCCTCAGGTTTTAGGCAACAACCACCACACCACTACAGCGCGGGGTGGGAGAGGGGAGCCATGGCCACACGCTGCCTGGTGCTAAGCAATGAAACAGAATCTATTAGGTAAAAGCTGGTTACAGAGCCCAAAAGATGCTTTTGCCACTGACGGGGCCATGCAACTCAACAGCCAACAGCACGCAACCCAACCCAACACCAAGCCCCTACCAACACCCAACGTGCACCCCTACAGCCAAACCCTACTCAACCCCGAGACTCTGCACCCAATGTCAAACACGAATCCAACACAAAACCCCCAAACCCAGTGCAAAACCTCCAAATCCAACTCCAAACCTTGATACTCGTTGCCAACCTCCACAGCCAACGCAGAACTCTATGCAATGCCAACCCCTACAGTCAACACTGACCCCCTACAGCCAACACAAAAAAACCCTACAGCCAACACAAAACCCCACAGCCAACCCAAAACCCTCCCCTATGCCAACTTCTATGGCCAACACAGAACTCTACCTGATGTCAGCCCCCTATGGCCAACGCAGAACTATATGCAATGCCAACCCCCACAGCCAACACAAAACCCCACAGCCAACACAAAACCCCACAGCCAACACAAAACCCCACAGCCAACACAAAACCCCACAGCCAACACAAAACCCCACAGCCAACACAAAACCCCACAGCCAACACAAAACCCTCCCCTATGCCAACTTCTATGGCCAACACAGAACTCTACCTGACGTCAGCCCCCTACAGCCAACGCTGACCCACTATGGCCAACACAAAACTCTACCACCAACTCAAACCCCCACCCAAGAAGAGTCAGTGGGAGAGGAGAGCACCCACAGCTAAAAGAAAACCAGACCTCTACTGGACACCCAGTTTTCACCCAAGCACAGTGAAGTTTTTAGAGATTCAAATTCTTACTGAAGTGCAACACCCCAACCCAAATTCTCAACGTGGCGCACGCAGAATATCGGAGAGAAATCTTGTAACAACAGCCCACATCCCAGATAACTCCACACACCTGCCCTAAAAGTTCCCCTTGGAGAACTCCTGGCCCTGCTCAGGGCCACCCAAAACCCAAACCCTACATCTGAGAGCGGTGCCCAAGCGTTCATGAGCTTGGGGCCACTGCCCCAGGATGTGACCCATGGCCACCACCTGCTGAAGAACCTTTTCCTGCTGACAGCATCCCCTACGAAGCTCCGCGCCGCTCCCTCGAGCCACCAGAGAGCAGAGAGGTGCTGAGACCCAAGAAAGATGACATCACCTGGATTCCTTTGGTCAGCGAGGTGGGTAACCTTGTCATAAAGGAAATTAAGTTCGTTAAGCAGGACTTGCCCCTTATGAACCCGCGTTGCTGTGATCAATTACTGTTGGCTTTCAACTCCTGGAACAATCTCTGTGATTTTCAGAGGCACTGAAGTGAGACTAACAGCCCTATAATCACCAGGGGCTTCTCTCTTGCCCTTCTTGGCTCCAGATTCCCAAGACCATTAAGCAAAACAATAATAATGGACACGATGGCATCAGCCGACTCTTTGAGCACCTTGAGATGGATCCCACAGGGCTCCTCCATGCGCCGTCCTACAGTGTGAGGAACTGATGAGGGGCACGGGGAGCGCAGTCGCCGTTCTACTAATTGGCTCCATGTGGGACAGGGATGAAAGAATCAGTTTTTGCTGGCCAGCCAGGCACGCAGAGCTCTGCCAAGAGGCTTGGCCAGCTCTGCGCTGCGCTTTCCATCCCACCCATGGTTTCCAGCACGGTGCTTCCCTTCGTTGGCTCTGCTACCAACCCACGCGTGCCAGCTGCCTTTCCTTTTGGCCATCCGCATTGGGTTCAGATGGGTTTAACCACGGGGTGGAACTGCTCGCCTTGGCTTGGAGGGAAGCAGAGCTGGAAAAATGCGTGGGGAAGGAAGACCTCGAGGTATTGCTTGCTGAAATGTGATGGGATGAGAAGAAGTGCAAGAAATAAGTGATGTTCCTATGTCCTAGAAAGCAAGAAATACGCAACATTCAATGCTTGGTTGGGGTTGGGGCTGTCATGCGGTATTTCAGGCTCATGGCAACTGAGAGCTCCTCCAGCATCAAGCTTCCCTCCTTCCAGCTATCCCAAAACGCGTTTTCCCCAAAGCATTAAGAAAGAAATTGATTCCCTATCATTGCTGCCACAACCAAAAGGTTGGAAGGGGTTCCTGCGACCTCGGGGCGCTGCCCCCAGGGAGCGTCACCCCAAAATTCCTGCATGGAAAGACCTGGATGAAGGTGCCATCTCCTGTGGCCGTAGCTCAGCTCACGTGAAAGTAGGGCAGGAAGAGAAGCAAGAGGCCAACAAGAGCTTTGCAATGAGGTGGAAGTCAAGAAAAGAATGAAAGACTGCGGAAAGGAGGTCAGGAGAGCAGCATGAGGGGGGTCCTCGGGGCACAGGGGAGGGGGGCATCACTTCCACCCTACACAACTTCAATAGGACGTGGTTCAATGGGACACAGCCCTGAGCTTTGTGACCTGGCTCTGGAGGTGGCCTTGATGGGGTCAGGTACATCCAAAGGGTTTCTGACATCCATTCTTCAGCAGCAAATTCGGGCTGAGCCTCGTGGATGGGAGGAAAGACACAAGACCCCGTCTACAAAGCTCCAGCGTTTTGATTTTGATCCCTTTTCTTCTCCTTTGCAGGAGGGGGGGGCAGCCACAACCGGAGAAAGCCAAGCTCAGAATGGAAATCAGAGCCGTGCTGAAAATAATTGGCATCGAAAGCCCACTTCCAGCTCCAACTGGAAGGGGAAGAAGCTCCAATGTGCTGGGGAAGAGGTCACCCCTGGAGGCCCTTCTTCTGGGGAAGGGGCTGGCAGTGGGGCCCTTCTTTGGCAGTCCAGCCCAGTGCCCAGGTCAGGGATGGGTCGAGTGTGTGGAAGAAAAGGAAGGGCAATGCCACTCCATGAAGACAAGGGGAAGAAAAACCCAAGACGCCAGCAGGCAAAATTAAATTAAGGGGAAAATGCTGGAAAAAGAGCTGGAAGGAAGGAAAAACCCCCAAATCCAACGGTGTCCCAGATGGGAGTCAGAGACGTGGGGAGAGCTGCGTAGAGATGGGCGCAGAGATTTCAGTAAAAAGGCAACAAACCTTCAAGCAGAATTCTAGATGAGAATGCATACGGAATAGAGTTTAAAAAATACACAGAACAGATGCAGAAATGGAGGATAAGGACAAAGCTGGAAGCTGAACACGGTGAAGCAAAGCGAAAGGCAAAGCGAGACAAAGGGAATTGTTTGGGTTTGGTGGGAAATAACCCCAAAGACTTCTGGCCTGGTCACTGTGACGCCCATCATTTGGAATAACTGGGTGTGTTCTGCATGGTAGAGAAATGGTTTGTAAAGAATTCATTTCTCCAAATATCCATCAAGGAGCTGTGAGGTGCTTGAAACTAGAAATACTCTCCATTGGAAGGGATCCTAATGCCCAGCTGTTGGCCTCACAGTACTGGACTCCCTAATTTTGGTTGTGAGTTATGTTTTAGGGTTTCTTGGAGAGATTTTGGGGCAAGCCAAGAGTCAACCAAGAGTTAAACCATCAGAGCATCATCCAAAGGCTTCCTGAACACCAACAACCCAATCGTGCACACAACCCATTATGTGCACACCCAGCTTTACACTGGGTATTTTGTCCAGAAATTCTCCATATTAGCCAAAATTCATTAAAAACAAAACAAAACAAAACAAAAAACCAAAAATACACCTCCACTGCCTTCTCCTTGTCCCCAGCTGGGTGACCTTCAAGAGGACACGTAGGACATGGCTGCCCCTCCATGTGTGTTGGCTACGACCAACGTCTGCACTGTGTTTCAGCCATCAATGACACATTTATCCAACTCTGTGCTTCTGTTTTGTCCAGAAAGCCTCAATATTTGCCAAAAATCATTAAAACCCATTTCCATCCCCTCCCCTTCACCCCCCAGCTGGGTGACCTTCAATGGC
Organism: Tetrao urogallus; assembly: GCF_951394365.1. Lineage (NCBI taxonomy): Eukaryota > Metazoa > Chordata > Aves > Galliformes > Phasianidae > Tetrao > Tetrao urogallus. The sequence continues at coordinate 100,692 of NC_136849.1, read as the reverse complement.
TGCCCCTTCGCGCACGATGGCTGTGACCAATGACCATGTTGTCTTGCAGGTGTTTTTTTTTTTTCCTCCAATAACACACAGAATAATCTTCTCCATAATTTTGCTGGGCACTGAAGTGAAACTGACAGCTCCATAATTACCGGGGCTTCTCTCTTTGCCCTTCTTGGAAATTGGAAGAGCCATAACCTTTGCCCACCTGCTCTGCGCTCAGAGATGCACACAAAGCCATTGGCAGCCCAAAATGCTGGCAAACAAGCCAGATCTGCAGCCCCAAACCTGCTCCCTAAAGGCTGCGCCAACAGAAACAAAGCATTGCAATGAGGAACCCCCCAGCGCCACCTAAATGGGGTTTCATTCCATTTAGAGAGAAGGAGGAGCAAGGGAAGAGGAGACAAGCAAGGGAAGGAAGGGGCAGCACCATTTTGGAATCCTCGCCAGCAGGGATATAGGATCAGTTCCCTGGTGCTGGGCCATTCAACCAAGCTTCCTGCTAAGAACTCTGTGTTACACTAAGATCCAATAGAATCATAGAACCATAGAATATAATAATTAGAAAACACCAAGTCAGCTTTTGCAGAGCTGGTCTGGGCTTCTAGCAGTGCCTGATGCCCCTTGTGATGCAAGCAGAGACCTTCCAGAAGCTCACTCCAACTTGCTCCTCGCCTAAATCTCATTAACAGCGTTTAAAACCTTCTGCAAACGATGGGATTGGCATAAAACATGAGCAGAGAGCATCGGGGAGCAGTGGGAGAGGTTGCTGAGATCCACGCTGCTCTCAGCGCTCCGAAATACCCCAAGCGATTCAAGCAAACCCATGGATTCCTCAAACAATCCCCAAGTCCCCCATCACAGATCAAGAGATCAAGCACCCCGTGCCCCCATCCCCTTCAGATTAGCCTCCCCACGTCCCCAACCCCAACCCAACAACTGTGTGCTCAGCTGCTTTGCAAGAGTCCAGTCAGTTCCGCGCAGCCCGGCGACGCCACGCAGCCATCTCACGCACAGCCCTGGAGTGGGGAGCAGCACTTCCCTTCCCCTCCTCTTTTTTGGGGAGGTTTGTCACCTTTCTTTCACCTTTCTGTTACCTTTCTGTCACTTTCCTGGTGAGCTGGCTTTGGGTTCCGGCCCACTGCCGCTCTGCAACCTGAGATGGAGACGGGATGGAGTGGGAGATGCTCCCACCATCACACACCAAAAAGCTGAGCACTGCTGGCCAAACCCATAGGCAAAATCCTAGCTCAACAGCTCAACACACATCTCTTTTCTCAAGACAAATCCATTTTTTTTTTTCCCCTTTTTTTTCCCTTAAATTTAATACTGGGGACATCTGATACCAGTTCACTATGTTCAGAACCGCTTCAACCTCCCCCTCACGAGCAGAAGGTGGCTGCGGTCCTTCGCCGTGACACCTCCCAACACTCATCCCTACCAGACTCTGAGCTTTCAAGCACTATCCATAATGCCTCATGTGAATTTTGGGCACCGTGCTCCTAGGAATTTCTGAATGGTTGCCCCAGACAATAGGAGCATCAGCCACTGGCAGCAGGAACCCCGCTCAGCTCTCTCCTTGGCATCAGCCCCTGCCCTGGGCTTGGAGCTCTTTGTCTTCCAGCTCTTTCAAGCTAAGAATTAAGAGCTGGCATTGGCTGTGCTCATATGTGTTCATTATGGAGAGCAGGGATTACGAGCTTTATGATATTTCAGTTAAAGACGGATGGATCCCTGCAGTGAGAAGCACAACCTCCACAAGAAGGACTTCAACAAGGTGATGGAGCACCCAACGCCACTTTCTCGCAGCGCGCGAGCAAGTTTCCAGCCTTTGGGAGAACGCTGCTGTTGCAAAGATTGTGTGCCATGTCAGCTTTTTGGGGGAAGTTTGAAAGCTTTTTGGGAAGAGCCATTGCTCTGAACCCAGTGCTGCTCCGTGAGTGCTCTGGGGGCTCTGCTGATGGAAGGGCCTCACTAAGACCCAAAGGTCAAACCTCAATCTCTACCTGGGAGAACAACATCTAGAAAAAACGAGCAGCCAAGGGGTGAACACAGCACCTTCTACGTGGGTAAAGAGCAGGGTGGCCACACTCGGCCCCAACACCCAACACACACTTCTCTGTCCCAAATATCCCAAAGCACGCTCCTCTGCCTCAAACACCCCAATGCACATTCTGGGTTTATGAGTTTTGCTGACAGAAATCATCTCCTTAAGCACAGCTGCCACCCAAGCAGGAGGCAACCCCTCCATCCACAGCTTGAGATATTTCATCACCACACCTTCACCTGCCCCAGACTTCACCCAGCACGACGACAACGACAAAGATGCACAAATCAACACCAGGTTCCACCAAGCAATCCGTCCCCTGCACCAAGGATCACGAGGAGTTGGCCAGCAAAAGGGTCTGTGGCTTCACTCACCGTCTCTGTAGGACTGCAAGGACTCATCTCCCCAGGATGGGGGGAATGGGGACAGAGGAGAGCGTGGAATGCTGCACTCGGAGATGGGGGTCATGCTCTTGCGGGGCACGAAGCCGTGCGGCTCTCGGCCCGGGGATGAGGGCTCCGCTCCCACCGCCGCCTGCAGCATGGGGTACTCCGCCGAGTTGGCCAACAGCTCCTTGAGGATGTTGATGGGCGAGATGGTGAGCTCCCAGTTGGTAATACCAAAGTCTCTCAGGTGGGCCCTGGCGTGGCTGGAGAGCCCGGCGCGCGTGTCGAAGCCGGCCCCGCAGAACTCGCATCGCATCAGGCTGAACGTGCTCGGGTCAAAGTTTGCAACTGAGGAAAGAAGGACAGAATCAGTGGGTAAAAGTTTGGATCGAGCCTTTGGGAGGGGGCTGTTAGACCTAAAAGAGCCATGAGATGCACCATAGCCATCAAGGCTGGCCACGGCGCCATACGTACCCGTAGTCTGGGGGGGGGGGGTTTCTAGACCCCACCGATTAAAGCAAGAAAATAGAAAGCACGGCAAATTGAATACATACTACCTTTTTTCTTCTTCTTTTGGAAGGAAAATTTTTGCTCAATAGCTTTCACTTCTTCCGCCGAGATGAAATGCCGGACGTTGTAGCTCACCCCAACACGATTGAGGTGGCCCCGCACGTGGTTCGCCAGCCCAATGCCGTTGTGGAACCGATCCGGGCAGTACGGGCACTTCCTCTCCTCGTTTTTCAACATGGGCGAGTCAGAGTCCAAAAAGTCATCAAACTCTAAAGGAGAGTCCAACAGGAGCACATCCAAGGGAAGAGGCTCTTCCATCATGAACTCCCGCGATGGGAATGCTGTTTTCTTCTTGTAGGGCTTTGCCCGGGGCCGTTTCTTTGCTTTGGGGTGTGGGTTGACCTCCTCCAGCAGAACGATGGGCACCATCATCCGCAGCTGCTGCTGCTGCTCTTCGGAGGCAATCGAAGGGTCCGTGGCTCTCAGCGTGTCTCTGTACGTCCTCTTGAGGTCCAAAGCAGCTTGAGGGATGGTGACGGGTTTGGTGACTCTGTGCTCCATCAAGTCCGTGTCCGTGGCCATGGAGAACTCCCCTTCCACGCCCCCCACCTCGTTGATAAACATCCATTTGTGCCTGACCTCCTCCAGTCCAGCTGAGTGACTCCTCAGACCATCGCCTTCAGCTTCGAGCTGCTGAGCTGCTGTTTTTTTTTTCAGGTGCTGCAGAGCAAACTGCGAATAAGCCTTTGTGGAGGAGAGCCCCAGGTTTTTGTGGCGGGCAGCGTACGGGGCCGCTTTCCTGGCATGGAACCCCGATGTCACGTAGTCCTTTTTGCTGCCCCCGTTGCTTTTGTTGAGTCTTGGGTGATCGACGGTGAAACTGTGCACGTCGTAATGCGACGCGCTTTCTCGGTGGGGCGGAGGGAAGAGCTGGTCTGCTTTGCCAAAATAATCAGTCTCTGCAAAGCAGCCTGTCCTGGCGGGGCTGTAGGCATCCCTGCTGGTTCCCGGTTGGTTGGGATCTTCCTCATACACCTCTGCATCCCAGGAGAGGTGGGAATGGGCGTATTTCATGTGCTCTTTGAGGATGTTCTCGTTGGGTGCCGGGAAGCTGCAGAGCACGCAGGTGCTGAGCCCTTTGCCGTGCGGAGGCGCCTGCACTTGCAGGGCCAGGTGCTCGTTGGGTTTGAAGTGTTTGTACATGCTGTGCACGGGGCTATCCTGCAGCTCTCCGCTCCCGTAGAGATTCAGGCTCTTCGCTCCTTGGTCCTTCCTCTCCTTGACGTGCATCTTGGCGTGCTGCACGAAGATCTTGGAGGAGTTGGTGCCAAAGATGCACTTGGGGCACTGCAGCCGGGCTTCCCGACCTTCATCCGGGAACTCGTTCAGCTTCTGGATCTCCTCGATGATTTTTTCCCTGGATTCCTGGTGGAGCCTTTTGTGCTGCTCCAGGGACGCGAGGTCCCCGAAGGCCCACCCACACTCATTGCAGCAGAACTGGCACTGCCCTCCGAGAGCATCCCCATCTTGGTCCCTCCCTGGTCCGCGGTTGTGCTGGAGCATGTGATCCATCAGGTGCTCCTTCTTCTTGAAGTAGATGCTGCACTCGATGCACGTGTACACCGTGGGATCCTCCTCAGGACCCAGCTCCTCTTTGCCCTGCTCCTCCACCAGCACGCTGCACACATAGGGCCTCATCTCCACATCATAGGAGCTGCAGGGAGTGGGCTCCAGGGACATCAGTGGGATCCTCTCCACCGAATCCTCAGAATTCACCGTCCACGACTGCTTGCCGATGGCGAGGTCGGTGCTGAGCTGCAGAGCTGGCTTTGGGATGGTCCACTCAGCTGCGCTGAGCGCACCCATCTCACCCGCGTCCGAGTCGACCCCCAGCCCCCTCCTGTGGGACGAGGGGGTCTCGAGAGTTTTGGACTTGCTGAGGACAGGGTTCAGAGACTTCCTGAACACCGTCGGAGTCAGCGGAGGAGGCACTTCACGCACAGCCTGTCCCCGGAAGGGTACGTTGGTTGCTACATCCGTCGGCTTGCTCACGTCTTTGTAGTGAGGACTTGGGCTTCTGTTGGGTCGAGAAATCCAGTCGACCCTCTGTGTCCCCCTCCTGCTTTTCTCTAAGTGCTCTTTGCCGACGCCTTCAAGTTGCTTTGGTTCAGGTTTAAGGTATTTCTCCTCCCCACCCCCCACCGGTGGCCCCGTGCAAGGGTTGGGTATCCTGGCTGCCGCCATGCCAGCACCCAGCTCCTCGGCGTCACTCTCCAGGTCCTCAGGATCCACCCGCACCGTATTTACAACCTGGGGATCCCCAGGGAATGTCGACACCTCCTTTGAGTCCTTCAAGCTAGAGAGTCTCTCTAAAGTGCTTTCTTCTCTGCCATCGCCTGCTCGCGTCTCCAGGGCGGAGGTGTCCCAGGGCACGCTGCCGGACACCGTCATGGCACGCAGCTCCAGGGAGCTCCTGGCGTCTGCTCTGTACAAAGCCTTCTGGAACTCTAAATGCTCCTCGGTCTTGGAGCTGCAAAAGAAGTTCGGACAGTTAACGGCTGGTTAACAGCGATGTTTCTCCTGTATCGCCCCAAACATCAAGGATTTAGGACCAAAGGAAAAAATCAAAACGCGCTCAAAGACCACTCGTCCCACCCCCCTCCGTTGGCCATTGGCCTTTTACCCAATGGTGATGCGTGGTGCTAACAAGTCAAAGAGCAGGACAGTGAGCTGCATAAAAACAGGACTGACGTGCCAACGTGGACCACACCAAAGGCCTGTAGGACCAAAGGACAACTTGTCCCCATCATGAAGTGCAAGTCTCCCTCTGCAGCACGGGGGGGGGGAACGCTGACCATCCTCCATCTTTCCTCCCTGTTGCAGATACCCTCAAATCACACCGGATTGAGTTGGTTCCTCCCCCAAACCCTCAGCAGGACCCCAAAGTTAGCAAGACCCCATCAAGCAGCTGGAAAACAAGTCTCCGAGGGGCAACTCTACTGGTGGACTGGGTGGCACAAGGCCACCCAGGTGGTGCTGTGGACACCACCACCACAGCAAAGAGAGGTGCTGGGTTCTGCAGAGCATGCCTGTGGGCAAACCAAATGGCTTCTGAAGTCCAATCTTTGGGCTTGGAAGCTTTTTCCCCCATATGAAAAAAAAAGGGGACCGCAAAGGTGCAACGAAGGTACGTGATGTTCTTCAGGATGCCCCAAGGGATTGGAGACATCTACACAGTGAGACAGAGCATCGAGCCTTTCTGCAAGGGTGGTGGGAGGCTCACTAGGGAAACCAAGAAATCCAAAAGCACCTGATGACCATATTCAGGATTCTGAAGAGAGTCCAAGCAATCCAGATGCGCCCAGAGAGCAGTCATGACCCAAATCTCAACCAGAACAGAAGGCCCAACACCAACAGGGCCCACACAGGAGGAAGAGGACATCTCCATTGGCAGCTTAGTGGGGTCTGGAAGGTGCAAGCAGACCCCAACCCGCGGCCCAAGGCTTGGGGCAGAGATGGGAAGACAGAGGAGCTAAGGGTGCCACAGACTCCCATCCACACCGTGCTGATGGAAGGGATGAGTGGCCAAGAGCACCACGTCCTGGTGCTCTGCTGAAACCACTCCCAAGGGAAGAAACCCTGAGCCTCAAAGAGCCCAAAGACTGAAGATGCTGTGCAAGGGGCTGCTCCAGGCCAGCAGAACACTATCTCACAGGTCAGGCTGCCAGGAGAACAAAGCATCTTTCTTTGTTAGGGACAGCAGGGCTTACAGTTCCATCATTTTTAAACCTATTTCCTAACACGCAGAATTCAGGGGCAAACCAGTTCCTGCACTTGCCTTCCCGGCTCCGAATCTTTCCCTATTCTCTTTTCTTTTGCGTAAACACACAGAGAAATTGAGAGGACGGGCTCTCCATCGTCTGCGGTGTGGTAGCAGGGAAATGCGATTCCCATATGCACCACAAACGTGATTAAAAATAACTCGCTAAGGAAACCGCTGGCCCAGGAAGGATCATTCAACAGCAGATACTAAAATAAACCCATTAAAACGTGCCAGGCATGGGCTGTGTCACCGAGCGAAAGCTGAGGGAGAGCGATTCCCATAAGGAGCCTCGGGCTGCCACCACTCAATCTGCTTTCTCCAGTGTGCTCAGAGGTGTTAGGGACACCCCAAGGAGCTTGGGGACGCCCATCTCAGCAGCCGCCTCTTCCCCCTGCGCCAGGGATGGCCCCAAGAGAGCAAAGCAGAACTGAGGTGCTCCAAGGGGCGAAGTGGGACGGGCAGAAGAAAGGGGTCGTGGTGGGAAGTGGTTGAAGCTACGTGGGAACAACCAACAGTGCGTTGGAGAAAGGGAATGGTGCTGGCCTGGTGGTCGGGACGACCCTCTTTGGGGACAGCCAAGCAGAAATTTGGGGGTTTTGTGCTGTTAGCAAGGGGAGATGCTCTGCAACATCCCCAGGGCACTTACCCGAGTTCGGTCCTGTGAGCTGGGGCTGGGACAGCACCGGAGAGGGCAGGATCAGGCTCATCTGCAACAGAGAGGAAAGCTCCAAGGTCAGTGCCCAAGTGAGGCTCCTGCAGCGCAATTTGCAATCAACGTGATTTGGGTGTCGGAAAGAAAAAGCTTTCCCAGCAGATCAACCCCTTCTGCTCCTGCTGCCCTGTCCTGCTACGGCCGGGTCCGGATTACGGGAGGATTGCTGAGCCACACTTAAGAGGGTTTAATCCCGCGCAAAAGTATTTGGTGGATAATCGTTCCTGCAACTAAGCAGGCGAGAGGGGAGATGTGCGGGAGAGGGGAAATGTGAGACGGCTCCAGCCGCGCTCCTGCCAACCTGGAGGGGTTGATTTTGTCCACTCTGCAAAGCAGATGGCATCCCACGGGCTCTGGTTTCTCTGGGTGCACAGCTGAGCATCATTCTGGGCTTGGTGGTGCTGACCACACATCTCCAACCCTGCTTGGGGGCTGACAACGCACGGATGAATCCTGCTGAGCTCTACTGGGCTCAGATGGACCAGGAGCAGCCCTGAAGAAGTGGGAAAATTTTTGTCGGTGTCCAAGAAGGATGCGTGGATCCCGCCTGGACAAGACTGCAAGCAGAGAGAGGACTGGGCACAAGAGCCGTGCGCACACTGCAGCTACGGAGCCAAGAGTTGGACTGGATGATCCCAATGGGCCCCTTCCAACTCAGGATATTCTACGGTTCTTATGAATGTAGCTGACCTCCATCCCTTCCCTGACTGATGCAGCCACTTGTAGATCATGTTTGCTTCGCAGATTGCTGCTTATGTGCCAGAAGTCGAGCACGATGGCCCAAGGAATTTGGGACCACCACTATGGAGATGAAGGAGGCAAGGCACAGGAACATGAAAAGCCATCGCCGGTTTTCCACCCTAACATCTCAAGCGAAGCATGCAAGAGGTGAGAAGCTTAAAGCGAGGATCTCTTGGAAGGAGATGATGGGTTTTGAGGTCTTTCACCTGGATGGGGCCACCGTGGCGATCCTTCATCGGCACAACCAGAGGACACAGAGAGGTGGCCTTGAACTCCAGCAGCTCAGGTTTTTTTTTGGCTTCAGAAGCATTTTGGAAAAGCCCGTTGGGATGCACGGCCAAGCTGTGAGGTCACGGGGGACGAATAGTGTTCATTCAGGAAAGCCTGAGTCACTGACCATCCCAGCCAGGCACGTGGGGGAAGGGATGGGAAAACCCTCCCGAACGGGCAGATTGTAAAACGCTTCCAAAAAGAATCAAACCGAAAGCGACCGTGAGGAGAAGGGAAGCTGACGGAGGGGACGGTCGGGTGAAGGGACGGGCAGGAGCCTTCCAGGGGCTCTTTGTTCCGCAGAGCTCCAGCATGGCTCCTATTTTTAGCTGCTGTCTCCTTTAGAGGAAAACATGCCGTGATTTATCTTCCTCCTGATGAGCACGTAACTGTGCTCCCTGCAAATCCTGGTTTCTTGGAAACAGCGAGAGATGAGGGAGTTTAATGTCTTGGACTTAGCAAGCTCACGTTTACCCTCTATGGTAATCCAGTGAGAGCTGCTCCTCCGACCACGGGAGCGCAACTGCAGCTTCTCCCAGGAGAGCAACGCGGCAGCCACAAGGTCAACCACTCTCATCCATTGGATCCACTACATAAAAAGGACACGGAACTGTCAGAGGGCATCCAGGGGAGGGCACGAAGACGGCGTTGGGTCTAGAGGGCAAGACGAGGAGCAGCCCCAGGCCACTTGGTTTGTTTAGCTGAGAGGAGACTGACACCACGCTCAGGGTTGGGGCTTTGGGAGCTCTCATGTTGAGCGGGGAGTTGGACTTGATGATCCTATGGGTCCCTCCCACCTCGTAAAATTCTACAGTTCTATGGTTTTTCCTCTACACCGAGAATGAGAGCCGCCAAGACACCGAGACGCTTTCGAACATCAAGCAAACACGTGAGCTTGCAGCAGCCAAAACACACACAAAGGGCAGAGATAAGGGAAACCAGCACTGTTCCCAGTGTGGAACGGTTACACCGGGACCAGGAGCTCTCCTACACACGCTGAACCCACTCCCAGATGCATTCAGCAAAGGTTACTCGCAAAACTCATTTCAAAGGTCACGAATTGAGTAATAATGACATCACCATTCGGGCCAAAAGCGCTCCGTTTCACCAAGGTCACTGCAGGCAGTGTTGATAAGCAGAGGCTTAACAGCACGCTCACAAGGCACGGCTTCACCTAAACCGTCACCACCACCACCCAGCAGCACAAGGACACACTGCAAAGTGCTTTTCCACATCCAAGTGTCGGATCCTTCCTACCCAAAGGGTCTCCAAGGGCTCTTCTCTACAGGATCCCTTCTACCCAAAGGGTCTCCAAGGATTCTTTTCTATGGGATCCTTCCTACCCAAAGGATCTCCAAGAAGGTTTTCCTTACAGGATCCTTTCTACCCAAAGGCTCACCAAAAGGCTCTTCCCACCCTGGGATCCTTTTTTTCTTCAAATAGTGTTGCCCTTGCAGTGATGTTGGTGCATCCAACGTACAAAAAACTAAGTCCAGCAAAGGCCCCCAGCCATGGGTGACAGGAGGACTCAATAAATGGAGACAAGCAGGGCAAAACTGGGAGTGTTTAGCTTCCAGGTGAGGGCAGGAAGGTGCTGCCTACAGCCACTAACTGGAGGGTGTGAAGATGGAGCCAAACCCCTCCTGGACATGCACAGTGAAAAGAAAAGAAAGTCACAACACAGGAAACTCTTCCCACGGCCCAGCTGTGGGACGCAGATATCTCCATCCCTGAAGACGCTCAAAACTCGACCGGATGCGGCTCGAACAACTCAAACAATTCTGAAGGTGGCCATAGCCTAAGCTCAGGGTTCAAAGCAAAGATGTCTTTTGGATGGTGGTTTCCCTCAGCGCTACACCAGCTAGAAATGATGAGATGCTTTGGAGTTCAACCAAGAAATGATATTTTCCTTGAGGTCTCATACACAGCTCCCAAAGAGGTCTCAAGCAACAGCCCAGAGGAGCCTGCAGGAGTGAGGATTTAAAGGAAATCCATAAAAACATTATTTCCTAAACTTCAAAAGCTGTTGATCTGTGTAAGGTCCATCATCTGCACGCACTGGAAGGATTCCCCTCCACCACACAACCCTCCAGGATGGCAGGGAGGATGCCTACCTGGCCTCCAAAGCCCGTCTGCACCCTGTATCTCAGCAATATGGAATGGGGAGGGAGGGAGGTTCAGCCCAGCCTTCAGCCCTCCCGATCAACTGGGCTCTTCCTGAGGGTGAATACTTGGTGCAGACCAAAACCAGACTCTCCCAAAAACAGAAGAAATCAAGCAAATTGGACCAGAATTTGCAATACTACTTTTTGGACCAAGCTGAAAGTTTCCAAGAGCCTCCCAAACAAGCTGACCACCTCCAAAAACCCTGCAACAAACCAACCTGTGGTGTTTTGTTCTGTGTTTCTTTTTCTTTTTTTCCTCCAGCCATCTAAACAGGGCAAAAAGAGGTACTTTAGTTCCTCTACTGCCATTTGAGCAGGGGGATATTAGGCAAGTGAGTAGGCTATAAGCAAGGGTTAGGCAAGGGGTGAGGTCTTGCATCATCTCCTGTGTAATGCAGGATGTTGCAAGGCATGAGTTAGCCCTGGAATTAAAGAGTAGCTCCTGCTCAGGATGAAGCTTTCATCTTGGGCGTTTAATTTGAGAGCAAATGGTGCTGGAAGACTCTCTCATTGGCACCGGCAGCTTCTGCGTGTTGTAAATAGCCTGGAAGAAAAACCACAAATCTTTGGCTTGACGCGTGGCTTTCTGGAGTCCAAACACGCAGCAGTGACCCACGGTGCCAGAAAAACAGCAGACGGTGTGGCACAGAGGTGGGAAAACACTGCAGCCCCGTGCCACCGCCCCAACAGCAGGCATTGCTGCCGCTTGGGATGGCACAGGTTTGTGTTTTTCTTTCCAAACTAGAGCAACGAGGTTCCCGTGCAAGGAATGCGTGGCCTTGGGCTGAGAAGCAAAACAAAGCAACTCCACACACACACACACACAAAAAGGGAAAGGGTGTAACAGCTCTTCTCCCAACTCACCATTAATAGGAGCTGCAGCTCCTACACGAATGCAGAGCCTTTCCCTTTTGCAAGAGGAGAAAGCTTGCACCCCAACACTTCCACTGAGGGCACCCGAAGGAGCAGCCTGGTGTCCTGCAAACCCAAACCAAGACCTTCCGATGACATTGCTGCTCCAGCTCTACAAGTAGGGCAGATCACTCCTCCATCCCCAGAGGATGGCATCGCTGCTCAAACTCTTCAACGGTGTTTCTGCCCCCAATCCCCAACTAGGGTAGACTGTTCTCCACCAAAAGGACACAGCATTGCTCCTCAAGATCCTCGATGGTATTCCTGCTCCAAATCTCGAAGCAGGGCACAGCACTCCTCCATCCCAAGAGAATGGTATTGCTCCTTAAGCTCCCTGATGGCCTTTCTACCCCACATCTCCAAGTTGGGTGGACTACTCTCCATCGCAAGAGCACAGCGTCAATCCTCAATATCCCTCATGGTATTCCTGCTCCAAATCCTGCCTCAGAGCAAATTCTGCTCCATCCCAAGAGCGTGGCATCGCTTCTCTCCACCAGGAATCATCCCACTGTGTCACGCATGCACATCCAAACGCTCCCCAGGGCAGGGCAAGACAATCGTGCTCAACGTCCCTTTGCTGTGGCTTTGCCAGAGGCAAGCAGGAGATTCTGCTCACGCTCCTGAATACAGATGAGCTGGCGAGAAGACTTGGGCAGAGCCGTGAATTTCACATTTCCTCCTGAAGACGGATGTGTTTGGGGTCAGCTTTCCTCCTCCGGCACTGGTAAAAGATCCCGGCCGTCCGCGGACGGAAACGGGATGCGTTTCTTTCTCTTTCTGCACGATGGCAGCTCAGGGCTGTATTTAAGGACACTCCTAAGCCCCCAGGCAGGTGACCTTGAGGACAGGAGCTCTTCAAAGCCTGGCGTGCTGGCAGCACATCGCGTCTCATCTGACTCGAGCTTGGCCGGCTGCTGACGGAGCTGGGGACGGGGCTGCGAGTCACATTTACGTGTTCCGTTTGTGCTGCAGATGCAGAGCTAGAAATCAAGCTGGAAAACCCAAGGGTTGAGCAACCAGCATCCAAAGCACTGATATTTCTGCTCCACAAGCAGAAAAAAAATCGCTGCAAAGAGCCCAAACCACAGCATTCCAAATGCGGCTCAGAACTAACAAACCAAAGGATCCCATGTTTCTGGTTGCTGCCATCCATCAGACAGTGCCCAATCCACTCTTTCAGGCTACGGCGAGCTGCAGCAGGAGCAGAACCATCCATACTTGGTCCCTTTGGCTCCTTGAGCTGCTTCACGGATCTGGAGATGACCCAAAGCAAGATGAAGGGTCGTACAAACAAGATAAATGCAGCGTGAAATTATAGAATTTCTATGAATTTATGCGACCCAACAGACCAGCTCCAACTGGTCAACAACCACCCACCCTGCTGAAACCACGCATGAAACATCCATTCTTGGAGACCGTCCCAGCTGAAGCAAACGAGCAACCTGCTTTGGCACCCAACTCAACTCTTGGCTTTGGCACCCAACTCAACTCTCCCCAAAAAAAGCAATGAGGCTCAAAGCTGCCCAGCTCAATTCTCCACACCCAAAAAGGCATCGAGGCTTAAAAGCTGCCCAACTCGCCTGCTGCTGAGAGCTCCAAGTCTCTCGCCCTTCTCAAAGACTCAGCGAGCCCTTGGACCGAGCCTGCTTTGAGGAGCAAAAGTGTCAAACCCTATTTCTACCCCTTAAAATTTCTATCCCCTCTATTCCCTCCACACTCAGGGCTTGGGAAGACATGTGAGTTGTAGGAGCACCATCCAAAAGAGAAATGAAGAGGAGCAGGTCTGCCTGGCTGATGGGCCACTGTGCCGCCCCACTGAGCTTTGGGAAACCCCATGGCTATGAGGGAACATCACAACAAGCACAACGGCCTGGTCCCACCGAGGTGAGATCTTGTGGCAAGAGGAACCGGCACCGTGAGGAATCCCAGAGACGAGGACCTCCAGGCACCACTGAAATGCTTTAAAGTCGAGAAGAGATGCAAATACTCACAATTAACGGCCACAGAACAAGGATGAACCCCGACACAGAACGAAACCATGGAGAATGGATGGCGTCCAGAGCAAAGCCACCCTGAATTACAACATCATGGAGACAAGACCACAGCCATCCCACATTCCCCATCCACCAGCAATGCTTGGCAATGGCCACATCCACGGCCACGAGGAAACCTTGAAAACCACTCCAACAGAAGGGGCTTCAGGGTGAGCACCAGCCTCCCCCCAGCTCTCACTTCCCCTAAAACCAAGCCTGCACGTTTCCACCCCGTGCTCACTGAGCCACGCAGCAGGGAACCACGCTCCCATCCAAGTGTCCCGTGCGCCGCCTGGACCCCACACACACAGATGTGCTTTTCCCCTTACCTGGACGCCCCGACAGCTCACACCGGCTCCCACCACGTGCGCGTCTCTCGCACGGGTCGTTCTGTCCCCGTGTCACAACGGGCTCCCCCCCGAGCGGTTACAAAGGCAATGCCTGCTCAGGAAGTGGTCTGCGGAGGGCTGCAGGAGGTGGGGAACGGCACAGTGAGAGGGGAGGGCGCTGATGTGCTGACTCAGCAGCCGAGCTCAGCCCGGCTCCAGAACGCTCCGTCTCAGCCGTGGGGCTGCTCCCACCCACCCCGCTCCCATGGCACCGCGTGGGTCCCAACCCCTCCAGCTCTCAGTCCCCAAAGGGGTTGTTGTTGCATCTCTCCACCAGACGCTCCGTTTTGGCTTCGTAGGATTTTCTGCCATCACTGTCTCACGCCCAGGCTTAACTCAAATAAATCGAAACGTGGGCCCAAGGTCTGCATTGAGCTCGGCTGTGCCTGGGCACGCAACATCCAGCGGCTCCGGAGAGCGTTGCAGCTGGTCTGGACAGATCAGAACACGTTGCATCAGGACAGAAATCCTACTCAAACCCTTCTGGAAAGGATCTGGAGCAAGCTCAGAACTCTGGCACCCATCTACGCTCGTGAAAACATCTTCCCTTCCAGCTCAGATCCACCAACCTTCCAAAAGGGGGACCTGCAGGACGGCGCAAACTCATCGCCCTCTGAGAGCGCGGGAGGAACAGTCGTCACCCATAGACACCAAAGCTAATTCTCACAACAGCACCCAAGCTGCGGCAAGCTGGAAGCAAACAAACAAAAAACAACTGAGCTAAGCTAAAATAAAGCAGTGCTGCCGAAGGACGGAGCTGTAGGAAGCGCTGGCACAGTGCTGTCGGAGCTGCCTGGGATGTTTTTGGGATCCGCTGCGATCTCGCAGAGCTCGAGCGAACATCTGGACTGGGGAGAAGCAGCGATGCTGCTGAGTGAGGCTGAGCTCCATGGGGATGTGGGGGGGTGAGATGGGGATGTGGGCACGCAGCCCATCGTGGCACTGGGATCTCTCCCCTGGGGGGGATGAGAGGCACTCAACCCCAAGTGGAGCCGGGGCCAAATCCAGCAAGAGGAAGAAGGTAAAGCAGGGAACGCAGCAGCTCATTCCACCGGGAAAAAGCCCCTGCAGGGAGGAAGGGCAGCGTTTGCGGATCCTATAGACACACCACAACCTCAATCTCATCCCAGGTCCCTCCAACCCTCGTAGGGCAGAGAGAAGGCAGAACCAGTGGGGGTTTTCTTCCAAGAAGGGGGTCGATCTGACAAGGAACAGAGCCAGAGAAAGAGGAAGAGGTGCTGCCAGCCAGGAGGAAGAGCCGAATGCTGTCCCAGCACCGGGGTGATAATACTGCATCACCCTGGGGTTCTGTATCGCTGCTGCAGTGAGAGAGGACGGGGAGAGCCAAGAAATTAGGATGAGCTGAAGGGAAAAGGCTCCTGGAAGCTCACAAGCTGCACGGTAGAAGACCTCAGTGACTGCTTGGAAGTCACGAGTCACTCATAGAGTTGGGGGGGGGGGGGAGGGGGAGGAGAGGGGTGAAAACAAACCAAGGAAAAAAAAAAAAAAAAAAAAAAAAACACCAAGAAAAAAACCCAACTCAACCACAGTTTGCAACCTGCAGTGCACAGCCGGCTCTGCAAAGCGCCGCCGAGCAGCAGCAGAGCAAAGCCAAGCCCTTGTCAGCAACCCGAGCGCGCTCCGCAGGCGCCTGCTCCCTGCTGGAATCCAACCCGGGCGGAAAAAGCTCCCGTTTCTCCCCAAAACGCACCGCTTGGCACGGCCAGGAGTCCTCGGGGGGAGCTGGGAACGCTCTGGAGGGGTTTTTCTGCTTGCAAACGCGTTAATCGAAACTGAAACAGGTGTGAGCGCGGGGAGCAGCGGTTGGTGCCGCGAGCCGCCGAGCAGCGTGGCGTGTTTGGCTTGGCACAGCCGTGCGGAACCCGACACTGCGCTGCTCTCCCCTCCCAGCACGCAGAGGCAGAGGACACGCGTTCGCTTTGGGGTTTCCTTTGGGTTTTCTCCTGTTCGAAGTGGGGAAAATTCACCGGATGGAGTCCAAGGGCTCGTTGGAGTTGTCAGATGTATTCTAATTACCGGAGGTGTGATTATCGTTCGGGGCTGTTCCTGTGGTCAAAACCCTCTGTTTTCCTGCTGCCTTCCAAAACACAACTGTGTTCCTTCCCCGCTTTGCAGCTGGTGCCCCCCAAAACCTCCCAAGCAAATCCCAAGCCCTGCGCCCTGCAAATATTCCCATCTTGTCTCCATTTCCCCCTCCTCCAGGGCCAATCTCTTCTTTCTCACCCCGGTCCCGTTTTCCACCCCGCTGTGTTTCGGGTTCACCACCCCATAGGACACTCAGTTGGAGGAGGATCCTGAGCAGCTTTTGGGCCCCGTTTGGTTCATCTTTCACCTTGCTGGAGTCTTGCCACAACAGCGACCCAATGGGTGGTGGTGACCCAATGGCGACCCAACTCTGCTCTCCTGACCGCAGCGCTGTTTAAAATGTGAAAATCCATGATTTGAAGCCCAAAATGGCTGCTGACAAAGGCTGTAGGCTGCGTCCAGATGTCCAAAGCTTACAAGAGTTTGAGTTCAGTGGTTTCGGGGCTCTCAGCAGCCCGGTCCCAGGGCTGGATAAGAAAGCAGGAGGAAAATGCTCCTTCCTCTGCTGCACTCTGATCGCGACAGCTCCAATCCCATTCAACCTAGCAATGTAACCCTAAGTCCCAAAACTCCCCCAAACCCCATTCTTTTACCCCATGGACGCCCCGGGGCTCTTCTCCCCAAGGTGTTTCCACGCCTGCATTTCTCCCATTGCAGAGCTTTGTTTGAAAAACAAAAGCCAAGTGCGAACGAGCGCTGCCTGCAGGCACACGGTCTCCTTTCAGCCCTTTCACCTTTTCAGAGGCCATTCCCAGCTGCTGAAAACCTTTCCCCCACCCTCTCCTTATCAGGGCCCTGAGCAAATCCATTCTCTCAAGCCCTCGCTGCTCCATCCAGCTTTAAGCAAGATTTATGGGGCGGGCGGACGAAACTTTCCTCATCAGCAGAGGACGCGTCCAGTGCCGAATGAAAGGATTGTTTCTCTCCAGGCTGCTTGAAAGACATCCAGACTGTTTTGCAAGCTCCTCTCGTTTGGATCCATCCCTATTCCAGCTTCCAGCAGACCTCGGCACGCGCGCAGCTCCCATCAAAGTGGACCCGTTTCACCAGCCATGAACACAATTCCCAATTCCCATCGCCGCCTCCTTTCTCCAAACCCTGAATCCCACACCCTGATCCACTTTTTCCCTCTGTCTGCCGGCACGTGGTGGCTTCACCATTGCTAAATCAACTGAATCATCAATCAACTAAAAAGCAACAACAGCGAGTCCTGAGCTCAGCTCTTGTCTATTCGCTGTATTGGCAGCGTGAGGAGACCTAAAGAGATTTTTGGATGCTATAATGCCATAGAAAGCCCTCAGTTGGGATCAGCAGGGATCAGCCTCTCGCCATCGGGATCAGCCTCTCGCCATCGGGATCAGCCTCTCGCCATCGGGATCAGCCTCTCGCCATCGGGATCAGCCTCTCGCCATCGGGATCAGCCTCTCGCCATCGGGATCAGCCTCTCGCCATCGGGATCAGCCTCTCACTGTTTGCTACTGTCAGCCTTTAACAAGCTGTCCTCTCTGATTGCAGCCAGGAGCTGGGGATGCTCGTTAATCCCACTGTCACACAGCTATGCCAACAAGCTGGACTGGGCCTTGGCTGGGGGACGAGCTCTCGAGGATGCCAAGTGTTGGGTTGTACCAGTGAGCACCGCTGGGTTACAGAACCATAGAATTATTAAGGTTGGAAAAGAACTTGAAGGTCACCAAGTCAACCCACTGCCACCACGTCCCTCCATGCCCCACAGCCACGGTTCTCAAAGGATGGTGACACCGCCACTGCCCTGGGCAGCCTGTGACAATGCCTGAACATTCTTTTGGAGAAGAGATTTTTCTCAATGTTCAGTCAGAACCTTCTCTCCAGATGGAACAATCCCAGTTCCTTCAGTCGTTACCCATCAGACTGGTTTTTCAGAACCCTCACAGCTTCACTGCCCTTCTCTGGATGCACTCCAAGGCCACAGTGCCTTTCTTGAAGTGAGGAGCCCGCACTTAACACAGTATTTGAGGTGCATTATCACAGCAAGCGCCCGCTGGGTTGCCATCA
Organism: Tetrao urogallus; assembly: GCF_951394365.1. Taxonomy (NCBI): domain Eukaryota; kingdom Metazoa; phylum Chordata; class Aves; order Galliformes; family Phasianidae; genus Tetrao; species Tetrao urogallus. Next base: position 82,579 of record NC_136849.1, on the reverse strand, counting down.
CGGACAGAGCCCATGGGGTTGCCATCGCAACCATCACCCACTGGGCCATCATCATCACCACTGGGTCACCACCATGGCCATCGACTACTGGGTCACCATCATCTACTGAGTTGCCATCATGGCCATCACCCACTGGGTCACCATTGCCCATGGAGTTGCCATCATGGCCATCACCCACTGGGTCACCATTGCCTATGGGGTTGCCATTGCAAGCATCACCTGCTGGGTCACCACCATGGCCATCACCCATTGGGTCACCACTGCCCATAGGGTTGCCATTGCAACCATCACCCATCAAGTCACCATCACGGCCATCGCCCACTGGGTCACCATCACCTGCTGGGTTGCCATCATGGCCATCACCCACTGGGTCACCATTGCAAGCATCACCCACTGGGTCACCACCATGGCCATCACCCATTGGGTCACCACTGCCCATGGGGTTGCCATCGCAACCACCACCCATTGAGTCACCATCACGGCCATCGACTACTGGGTCACCATCACCTACTGGGTTGCCATCGTGGCCATCACTCACTGAGTCACCCACTGGGTCACCACCATGGCCATCGACTACTGGGTCACCATTGCCCATGGGGTCGCCATCACGGCCATCACCCATTGGGTCACCATTGCCCATGGGGTTGCCATTGCAACCGTCACCCATCGAGTCACCATCACGGCCATCGCCCACTGGGTCACCACCATGGCCATCGACTACTGGGTCACCATCATCTGCTGGGTTGCCATCATGGCCATCACCCACTGGGTCACCAATGCCCATGATGGCAACTCCATGGGCATCATCCACTGGGTCACCACTGCCCATGGGGTTGCCATTGCAACCATCACCCATCGAGTCACCATCACGGCCATCGACTACTGGGTCACCATCACCTACTGGGTTGCCATCGTGGCCATCACTCACTGAGTCACCCACTGGGTCACCACCATGGCCATCGACTACTGGGTCACCATTGCCCATGGGGGTGCCATCATGGCCATCACCCACTGGGTCACCACTGCCCATGGGGTTGCCATCATGGCCATTACCCATTGGGTCACCATTGCCCATGGGGTTGCCATCATGGCCATCACCCACTGGGTCACCACTGCCCATGGGGTTGCCATTGCAACCATCACCCACTGAGTCACCACCATGGCCATCACCCACTGGTTCACCATCACCTACTGGGTTGCCATTGTGGCCATCACCCTTTGGGTCACCAATGTGGATGGAGCCCATAGGATCACCATCGCGGTGATCCAGCAAGGTGGAAGATGGACCAAGATTGGACCCAAATGCTGTTAAGATCCCTCCTCCATCTAAGCATCTCAGGTGGAGAAAGACTCTAACCATCACGGGGCTGGAAAATGGAACCGATCCCGGGATGAGAAAGAAGGGATTGGCCATTGGGAGGAACACCAGCTGGGAGATGGAGATGAACTGAGAATTTTCACATGGTTCTGCTTGCAAGGGATTTGTGGAGACCAGCAGGTGCAAACTGGGGAAGAACACGGATGTGATTTCTGGGAGACAGCGAGAAAATGGAGGATTTTGATCACGCAAACAACCCTAAGCAATAATCACACCTCCAATAACTATAATAATGCATAACTAGAATAATGCATCCGACAATACAGTTAGGAGGAGGACAAACCAAACACAGAGCAGTGGGGCAGCAGCAGAGGAAGGGAAGCAGCAGCTCAGTTCCACCCTAGCAACAAATCCACACGGGATGAGCTCCCCCACATCTCCTACATCAAGGTCGCCATGTTCCAAAACCAACTATTTCCCACCCCCTCAAAATGCTGCAAAGCAGCGAACGGATCAAATCCAGCATCCTGATGACAATGCACACGTGGTGCAGCATACACACTGTATAAACTCAACAATAATTTCCTCCTCAGCAGCAAATGCTGGAGAAGGATAAGCATGGCCCCACGCCGAAGCATGAGCTCATTGTGCTGGGGCTGGGAAAAGGTGACGGTATCTCTGTCCCCAACTTGACCCTGCCTTACAAAAAGGGTCACTGCCACATCCACATACCCTCTATTCACTCCCAGATAGTTTTTATCCCAACTGATATCAAAGAAAAAAAAAAACAAAAAAACAGGTTTGAGCTGTTTGCTGAGTTTTCCCGGACATCTGGCGGCTTGGATGAAGCAGCCTGGGCCGTGGGGTAGAATCAAAAACAGCCCCCAAACCACGACACGCTGCACCCTCAGCTTACAGGCGCAAGGCCAAAGGCTTGCCCCGTGCCCAAGCCTGGTTTTGCACAGCACAAACCCACCTTACACCCAGAGCAGGGGACAGACGTGGCCGCGTCCTACTTTGCACAGCAGCAGGAGAACCCGCAGCCCTGCCCCTGGCTTATTTTTAAACCACGGCCCCGTTAGCGCGAGCAGCGGCACAGGGGACCGGGCCTGGGGACGTTATTTATAGCTGCCATGGAGTGGCACAGCAGCTGCTTGCTGCTCCTTGCACGGCCCCACAGCAAGGGTGGCAGCGCCCACCCCCCCTCGCCTTTGGGGCTCCGGCTCTGGGGTCCAACAGGGGCCAAGAAAACACCCCCATGGACTCTCATCCCTTTCTTTCGGTGGCAACTTGGGGATCACGGCACAGCAAAGCTCCCACCCTATGGGGACACCCCACAACCCAACCTCTGCCTTGCTCCCAAACCCTCATCCTGATGGCCACCAACCCCAAAAGCCTTTTGAGGAGAGATCCCCTCCACGAGGCTGCGTTGGAGGACACGCCGCGTGCGTTTTTTGCCACGTAACTGTAGGATCACCAAGTGCACTCCAGGTCCCAGCTCCAGCTACGGCTCTGTCTGTTGTCTTGGACTCCAGCGTTGGGTTATTTATTTGCTAAGCAACAACATGACATCTTTCCTGGCACCGCTCGCAGGCTACGAGGCTGATGGCACGAGCAAGGTTACCGGGACTGCGCGCTCAGCTCCTCGACGAAGGGAATCCTCCATCCGTCAGCATGGAGAACGCTCTGGGAAATCGCCACGTTGCTCCTCGTCCACGCAGCAAAACTCCACAAAGGCTTCAGGTCTCTGGAGGAAGGCAGAAGGGATCGGCCCCAGGCGTGAAGGCAGGAGATCGGCGTGAGCTGCGCCCGCTCGCTCCGTCCTGTGATCGCCTATCTTTCTTGGACGGAGTTCAAAGGCAGCCGTGGAAACAAAGCGTTGGCAAACACGCCTTGGGAAGGGCTTGGGAGAAGGGTTGGAGGCCACCAGAGCTCCCTGCAAAGCCCCGCGGCCAACTCAAAGCACCGCTTCCCACCGCAGAGCGCTTCCTGTTGGGATCGGTGCCGCAAAACCAACGTGTTTCCCCCCCCCCCCCCCCCCCAAAATTCATCCCAATACCTTGAAATGAGGAACAAGGACAGCATCTCAAGGTCTCACCTTCCCACCAGCCCCAGATCTCAGACAAATGTAGGTCGTGCACGGTTTGGCCTCCTCAATGTCCTCGCTGAGTTTTCCAGGCTCCTACAGACCGAGCGCTCCAGCTCTGTGTAAGACCCTACACACAGAGAGGGGCAGTGGGATGCAATTTTGGGGTAGGATCAGAGAGCAGCACCACAAGACTCTCAGCAGGGCAAAACTCAGGTCTTCAAGCAAAGAGAGAACTTAAGGATTGGGATGAAACTGTGCTGAGCTTTGGCCATGCCACGATCCGCTCAAGGATCTCCCAAATGCATTCCATGTGGGCACCCATCCCCATTCCCTGCGCATCCGCACGGCCCCAAAGCTGAGCTTACACCGATTTCTTTGCCTTTCTGGGGGTCCATTCAGTGTTTCCAACCAAACTCCCACCAACCTGGACCAGGCTGGACACACAAACTCAACCAAGAGCTCTCTGCAAAACCCCATGGCCAACCCTAAGTGCCATTTCCCACCCTGAAGTGTTTCCTATTGGGATCCACCTTGCAAAAATCAATGTTCCCCCCCCCCAAAAAAACTCCCTCTGATACTCATTTTCGCCCCAAACACTCCTAAAACTCATTCCAATGGCTTGAAGTTCAGAACTAGATCAGTGCCACGATGCCTCACCTCCCTGCCCAAGCCCCAGACCTAGCCACCATTTCCCACTTCCTATTGGGATCCACCTTGCAAAACCAACGTGTTTTTCCCCCAGAACACATTCCAGCACTTTGCAATGAGGAACTGAGACATTCAGGTTAACATGACAAAACAAATCTATCACCAGAGTCACCTCGTTTATCACCAGACCCTTCTTGGAAGGCATCAAGGCAGGAGAAACCCCACACAAACCAACCCAAATCTGGCATTCAGCTCCTGGAGGCCCAGGGACCCAATGCAGAGAGCTGAGGCTCTCAAATTTCCCACACAAAGTACAATTTATCCATTTTTCCTGCACACAGAGGAGTCGCCATCGTGCCCCAGATGCATTCACAGCACTGATGCTTCGCTGTCTTTTCCCCTCATCTCCATCGCCCTGTGGCACCCCAGTTACCCAAGCGCTGTGCAGATCGCGTTCTTTTGAGTGGAGAAAAAAAACCAAACACCTCATCTTTGCCCTTCTGCCTCTTGGCTCCCATCCCCTCCACAAAAAAGGCACTCCGTGCCGCCATCCCAAAAAAACAACACAGATTTGGGTAATTCCATTCCAGCGTTTTTTTCCTTGCAGCGGCGCAAACCCGCGGTGACCTCACCATCGTTCAGTGGGATGACCCTGGAAAAGCCCTAATGAGTTCTGCTTTCACGATAGCAGTGGCCCATAGGGGACCAAGGACACCCACGAGGACAGATTCCGTGCCCAACAGATCGCTGTGGGGCTGCACTGCCCCCAGTCCCAGCGGGCTTTTCTCCAGCTTGCAGGTAGCAAAGAATGCAGGGAAAGGAGCTGCAAGGGGAAACTGAGTCACAGAGCAGCGCAGCTTGAGGTCAGCCCTTTTTTCCTCCTCTTCTCAGAGGATTTAGGCCAGATACCAAAATCAGGATGCGGCCAAATTGCTCCCCAGCAGCGATTAAGACCCAAACCAAGGACGACGTCGTCCCCAACCTCCTGTGGCCGCAGATGGAGACGATCCCCAAACACAGCTGCACCCCTATCACCGTTCCAGACGTCCGGTGACTCCTCTGGGTGCTTTTTGGCATCAAATCTCCCCCAGCCTGCAGCCCCTCGACATCCCAGCTGAGCACAAAGGCAAACACGGCCCCGAAGCTCTCAGGCGTGACGCCGGGCTCCAGTGGGCTCTTGAGTTTCATTCCATCAGGAAGGAAAAAAAAAAAAAAAAAAAAAGAATAAATAAAACATTAAAATACCAACATAAGGAGGGATCAGCCTTTCCCAGGAGTGATCTCAGTTCGATCGGAGCTCGGACGGATGAATGGAAAGTCACTCCCGACCCGCAACAGCGGTTCTTGCAAGAGAAGGGGATGCAGAAAGAGGGATTAAAAGGGAAAAAGAGGAAAAATTAACCCCAAAGGTGGGGAAACGGGAGGGACGTGGAGGTGGGACGCTGGCTGTGCCCAGCAGGGCATCGCGCTCACCGCCAGACCTGTATGAATCAAACACCTCCTCCCCTTTCTCCTCTTCCTCGGTGGGTTGGGCTGATCCTCCCAGTTGGTGATTTGGGGTGAAAATGCCCCTTTTTAGCCCGGTGAGCACAGAGGTGTCGTCTATACCCAAACCTGAACCAGTTGGACCAGCTTGATGCGTGGCACTGGTTGGAAATCCACAGCTGGGCTTTCCAGCCAGGTACGAAGCGTCCCCAGGGATGAAGTCGTGTCCTGTGCAGGACCTTGGGGACACCCCACACCACAGCCCAGTGCAGAATGTCCCAAGACTGGGGACCTTGGGGACACCCCTCATAACCAAACAGATGCCTCCACGTTGGGGACCTCGCGACACTCCGCACCGCTGCAGAAATCCCACAGAGGGACGCCTCAATACTGGGGACAACTCGCACCATCACGGCTGGATGTCCCTACGTTGGGGACCTCAGGCCACCCTTCACTGCCACAGCAACCCTGAAGTTGGATGCTCTGATGTCGGGGATCGTGGAAACACCTCTCAGTGCCACAGAGATCCCAAAGTTGGATGTCCCAACATTGGGGATCTCGTGACACCCCACGTGTCATCCCAAAGCAGGCTGTCCCATTGCTGGGGGGACCTGGGGACACCTGAAATTGCCACAGCAATCCCAAAGCAAGACATCCCTGCACAGGAAACCTCACGGCACCATTCCCAAACTGCTTCCCCCCTCAGCAAGCCTCAAATCCCAACCTGCCCCATCCTGATAACTCACCTATGGGGACACAATGGGGACAATGAACACCAACCAGCAGGACAAGGGAGAATTCAGCACAAAGCTCAGCGTGCGGCGACCTCGGCTCCAACAGCCCTGCCCCAACGCTGCTGATATGGGGAGGAAACCCCCCAGGCCGGGGCTGATAAGGGTCCCGTGATGCAGGGGGTGCGCAGGGAGTTGCAAATGCAGCCAGCAGATAAGGGCTTGGGATTGAGATCTGTGAGCCATGCTGCTCACTCAGCCCCAAAGGAGGGAGGGGACCGCAGAGCATCCCCATTTCCCTCCAGGAAAAACGCAGTTTGAAACTATTTATTGCCCAAATGGCTGCTTGGAGAGCACAGAGCCCAAAGAGCTTCTCGTGGAGGAAAGAGGAGACACGAAGCCACCGAAACGCAAAGGGTTTCATTGGGATTTCCTCCTTCTGCTCCCAACGTTGGCTCAGCGCTCGTGAAGTCCTGAGCAGCCGTGGGTGAAATCACCCAAAGCAGAGCACGAGGCTCCTCTGAGCAAGGCAGGGAACCCAGGATCTCGCCATCGCTGCGCATCGCTCCGCACCAAACCTGCCTTCCCTCGGGGATTTTTAAGGGGAAGAAAGCCCTGAATTCTGCTCAGCACCAAGCAGGATTTGCCCTCCAGCTCAGCGCAGGAGGAAAACTGCCCTGCCTTAAACCTCACGCCCGGCTGCCCCGCGTTGCTCATTCTTCAAACACTCCTTCCCCCTCCGTGAGTTAATTTTCCACCCGCTGTCCGCAGCGGAGGAACTGAGAGCCACCTTCCAGCCAGGAGTTAATTAATGAGGCCAATCACCAGCCAGCATCCCAGAAGGAAAGAGGGAAGGAAGGGAGGGCTGTGAACGTGCAGGATGGACGCGAGCACCCCGCCAGCGCTCGGCATCCAAACGATGCCAAAGTTTTGGAGGATGCAGGGATGGCACAGAAACGGGGAAATCCTCAGAGCAGGCGAGGGGCAGATGCTGGAAAAGCAGGGATTTAGGGAAAAGCAGCAGCTGCGAGGGGCTGCCCTGCAGGAACAGAGCTGGGGAAGCACAGAAAATATCCCAAAAGCACAGCAGCGTTGCTCACCAACATCCAAGAGCCCTTGGAGAAGGACTTTCCACTGGGATCACTGATAGGTAACAGAGATGCTCAACCCAACCGGGCGCAGGCGGCGGCATTTCAGCCCCAGAGATACCAGAAAGCAGCCGCAGATGGCAGATCTGACTCACCAAGCGTGCCCAAAAGTTGGGTTTGCTGCAGCAAGGGGGGTTCAGCGCTGCCCACGCGCATCCTGAGCCCCCGAGGGGACGCACAGCACACGTGGCTGCAACCCAACACGCCGCCCACGAGAGCTTTCGGGGCACACGGTGGGTCCCAAACATCAGACCTGGGCTCCAAGACGGCCCTCCAGGGCCAGCTGTTGAGAGTTGGCTCTTCCCACGGAACAGATCCTGGTGCCATCAGTCTCCACGATGGAGACGTGACCTCAGTGGGTTACCAGAGCTCCTCAGACAGCTCCCTGGCCAGCTCATAGCCTTCCACTGAGGGTGACGGCACGCGTCCCATTCAGGGTCCCCCAATAAGGCCCAAGTGGGGTTTGGCACACCTGTCTGCTGCTGGACCCAGACACGAGTACACTCAGCTTCCTCATTTTACCGCAACCCCAAGCCTTAAATCCGCACCTCTCCCACCCCCCCCCGCAGCTCCATTTCCCCAAATCCTCAACACCTCGTGGCAAAAAAACGTCTCCAAACCACACAAGGGAAGAACCATCACAAACCAGAGCTGGGCAACGCCAGCGAGACCCGGGCTGCCAAACAACCAACAGACAAAACCAAAGCAACCCCAAACCCAACCGTGGCCATGCAAGAGACGCCACCAGCCCGCAGCAGAACCCAAGGCGACTCACCGGCCACGTCGCAGGCTTCCAGGGCGATGTCGGGCTCTTGGCGAGACAGCGGAGAGAAGAAGACGGGGTCTTCTTGTAGGGGACAGAGCTCAGTGCCAGAGGGTCCCTTCGTGTCCCTGCTCATCGTCACCAAGTCATCAGCGGTGTAGAAGGCGGCTTCGCCGAGCTCCGTCCCCGCTTCCGCAGATGTCCCAGATAGAGCCGCGCTCTCCAGAGGCTTTTTTGCATCTTTCACAAAAGCAGCTCTTCGCTCTTCACCTTGGGGGCAATCGGGGGCAGCGAAATTCTCTTTGTTTGGCTCCAGTGGCATCAGCAGGGCTCTGCTTCCATCTCCCTGGCGCTCTCGCTGTTGCTCTGATAAAGTAGGGACAGCTTTCTCCATCCCTTGCTGATTGTGCTGTGTCACTTGGAAAAAAACACCGCGCTGGGACTCGGGAGGGTTGATGGCCAGGGACAGCCGGAAAAATCTATGAGAAACAGAGATAAGAGAGGGGAAAATGAGAGGAGCGCGGCTTCGCCGAGGCGGAGGAGGCTGTGAGAGCAGCAAGCAGCTCCCGAAAACCCAGCAGGCTCCATCCAAGCTGCTCTTCCCAACGCTGCCCTCTGCTCATCCCTCATTTGCTGCTTCCCAAGTCAAGCCCTGGCTAAGATTTCGGGTCCCACCGCTCGTCCTTTGCACAGTGCCAGCTCCGTCCCGGAGGTGATGCAACCAATACGAAGCTTTCTCCCCGTCCCATTATAGAGAGGGAAGACAGACAGCGTCCCTCTGCTTTGGGACCATTCATCCCCTCACAACAAGCCAGAGGAAACCCTCAAACCTGTTATTTCCCCCCAGAAGTGCCCAAATCCCATAAAGCTGCTGCCGGAAAGATCGCAGTTTGAACCCTCAAAGACCCCTGGTTCCCAAAATCCGGGGGTCACTGCAGACACTGAGCAAGGGTTAAAGGAACAGAAGCAGCCCGGTCACGGGCACCGACCCAAAATTACCCACAAGAAATCCTCTGTCCCCACGTTGAGTTAAAGCGTACGGATCGGAGCAAAGTGGGGATCTTCCAAGCGAGCCAGGTGGGTCCGTCCCCCTAAAACCAACGCATTGCCCCCAAACCCACGAGTTGTAGAGGAGGCTGAGAGGGGCGGGGGTGAGAATCACCTGGAGGAAGGGAGATCTCTGCCACAAAGAAGAAAGCGGTGCTAAAAAGCGCAGCTTATCGGCTGGATAAAGGCACCCGGGGAGAGGCAAGGAGCTAAATTTACACAGCCAGGGATGGAGAAGGCAGGGAGACTATAAATACCTTCAAGGTAACAATGCAAATGAAGAGAGGGAATTATTCGAGCTGTTATCAGCCACCGTAGCCCGAGGCCGTGGGAGGAAAGCAGCGGAGCCAAGCGGAGGCACCATGACCCCAAAACCTTCTCCTTTCCTCCTCAAAAGCCACTTTGCTGCCCTCACCCCCGTGGCGGGGCGAAGCTCCCCAACACTTGGGCTGCTCCATCCTCAGCGAGATTAAAAAAAACCCTAAAAATACCCCAAAATCCGGTGCCGTCGCCGCCTTTACGCCAGACCCGTCCTGCAGTCGGATGAGATTTGGGCACCCAGTGGGACCCCGAGGCGCCCAACGCTCACGTGTGCTGCATGACTGCATTTCCAAATCGGGTTTTGGAACTGGAAGCATTTTGCACCCAACGCCGCCGCCATCCCAAAGCTGCTGGGTAGAAGATGCTCAGCCAGGATCAAGTCAGTCCCCGTGGAAAACTCCACTTTTTCTTGCTTAAATCCAGCTGCAGAAGGACGCGGAAAGATGTGGGACATCCTGCTGGTGTCTCCCCCTATTTCCCATCGCATCGGCCAGGTGCAGCCGGATGGACCGCGCAAACCTCAGCCCCAGATCAAAGCACACCCCAAAAAAGCTGATAAACCCACCCTCAACTCAAGAGCAGGCTTCGATTTCATCGCAGGAGCCAGAGGAAAACAATGGCCCATAGTTGAGCCCGTTGCCTCCATGCCAAGCCTTGGGTGCCGTGAGCGATAAGCGGTGGCAAAGAGAGACCTGAAGGGAGCAGGATTGGACCCAGGCAGCACCGAGGGCTCAGCAAGGAGTAGATTTCACCCGAAGCCCTGGGAGAAGTTGGAGCAAAAGGAGGGAAGTCACCCCATTCCTAAAACCGCGACGCGACGGAGGGGCTGATGGCAAAACGAGAGCGGGCAAAATGAGCGAGTCCCTGCGGAGGGACCTGAGGGGTGCAAAACAATCTGAAATAAAGCAAAACAACCTGAAGAGCTCTTTTTGTTTCACTTTGCAGCACCCCACTTTGGCCCTTCCAGCCTTACAGCACCCCAAACCGAACCCGCAGCCCCGCGTGCACCGACCCCGACGTCGCGACAAGGAACCTGGATTTTGGGTAAACCCCAAAAAACCAACGCTGGGCACGCTGGAATTGATCCACGGCCCTTCTCTCCTCCCCCTCCTCCACACACATGGGGTTTTTTGGGGAAGAGCTGAAGCCTCCCTGCTCCAGGAAGGGGCTTTTCCCCTTTGCAAGACTGCTGGTGTCCCTCCTCTCCACTGGGACCAACCGCTGCCCTTCTCCATCTCCCAGCTCTTGGTTGGGGTTTTTGAGTCCGACGGGGGAGGAAAAGGGAGATTCCCCCTCCTCACAGCCACCCCTGCAGCTCAGAAACCCACGGGGAAAGGCAGTGGATGCCTCCACCCTAAAGACCCCCGGTTTGAGGCAGGTTGGGGACGCTTCCATCGCATCACCCAACCGTTCCCCCAACCGCGAACCATTTAAACCCCCCCCTCCCCCCCAAATCCCAGGCAATTTCTGGGCTCTAAAAAAGCAAAAAGAAGCGACGAAAGTCGTCTCACCACACTCGCCGGCAGCCGTTCATGGCGAGGCACGGAGCAGCACTGCAGCATCCCTCCCCCAACCCATCGCCCCGTGGCCACGCGAAGGCGGAGCGGCACCGCCACAATTTAAATGCTAAAATGGTTAAGTGGGGACAATTGCTTCCTTCCCTGGGAGCCGAGGATGGGGAAATGCCCCACCAGAAAGCCGAGAGAGATCCGCACCGGGCCTGATGGCTCCTGGTGCCATTCGGAGCCTTTTTGGGGGGCTTTTTTTTACCCCTTTTTTGGTTTTTTTTGGTGAAAGGCTGAGCGAACCCAAAGGCTCCGGTTGGGTTCTCCCACCCAAACGCTTCAATTGCGAGGATTTCTTCTTTGGGGAACAACTCCAGAAGCGCAAAGGGTGAACGATCGCGATGGAATTCGATCCAAGGAGGAATTTGGGGGAAGCTCCCAAAAGCTCCAATGGGATCACGATGGGATTTTTGGGTTGGAGCTGAGATCCACGATGGTTTCCCTCCACGGCGACGACGTTTTCGTAGCAGATGTTGGGTTGCAAATGGGATCCTGGCGAATTTCCTCCCTCGGAGAAATCAGCAGATTCTCCCCGTGTGTCCAAGAAGGAAAACTTCCCGAAGCTGCGTTAAGGACAGCATTGAGCAGAAGGGTTTTTCCTCCTTCCAAGAGTCGAGAAGCGTCCCCTAAAATCTCCTTCCTCCTCTCGGCTCGCAAAGCTGCGGCGCTGGGATGGGAAATCCAGCGTTGGGTTGGGATGCAGCGTTCGTTCCGGGACGATCCCAGCACACGGGGATGCTGAGCTCCACCATGGCAGCGTTGGGTGAAACGGAGCGACGTCGAGCCCAGAGATGCTCCAAAGGGCCGTGGGGGTTGGGGGGGGGGATGAGCTGCATGGGGAGGAACCCCGGCCCCCAAAGCCCCCCTAGAATCACTGATGTTCCCATCACGAAGGCTCCCACTCCTCATTAGCGGCCGCACGTTAACAGAGGGTTCTTGGGGTCTCCAGGTGGGCGAAGTGATGCTGAACCAACCCAAAGAGGAAGGGGGAAGGAACAGGTCCAAATCCCCCCCCGTCATCCAGCCCCATGTCACCCACCTGGTGACAGCTGTCACCTGGCGTGGCATCCCTGCCTCGTGTCACTCTGTCCCCATTCCACCCCCCCAGCACAGTCCTGAAGCGGGGGAGGGGGGGCATCACCACGTGTCCCCCCAACCCCAAACTCCACCTTTACCCATCCCCCACCCCACTGCCACCTGTGTCCCTCAACTGTCACAAACCCCTCCACTGCCTGAGCCCCCCCCCCCAAAAACAACTTTTTCTCCCCCTCCTCAGCACAGTACCCCCCCCATTACTCCATTGCCACCTGTGTCCTGTCAGCTTGCACCCCTCCCCATCACCATTTGTGACCCCAAACTGTCACAGTCCCCTATAGAAACACTTGCTCCCCCCTCCCCCCCCCATAGCCCCCTCCCCAGGACAACTGTGTCCCACTCACCAACCCTTCCACTCCCCCATATCAGCACAGCCATCCCCAAAACAATTTCCCCCTCCCCAACGCAGCCCCCCCCCCAAACATCCCCACTGCCGCCTGTGTCCCCCCCCCATCACAACACCTACATCCCCCTCCCCACTGCCACCCGCATCCTCAATCTGTCACAACCCAAGCCCCCCCACCCGTGCCCCCCCCATCGCCACCTGTGCCCCCACCTGTCCCAACCCCAACCCTCAAGCACCCAAGACCCCCATCTCAGAGCAGACCTCCAACTCACCCAACTGTCACACCTTCCCCTTAAGACCCCCCCCCAAGCACAGACCCCCCCCCGAACAACTCTGTGTCCCCCCACACTGCCACCTGTGCCCCACCACCATAACATTCCCATTACCCCAACAACACCTGAGTGCCCCCCAACATCGATACCTGTGCCCCCACGCTATCACAACCCCCCCAAAAAAAACAGCCCCCCCCTCATAACCTCCCTAGGACACCCCTCACCCCCCCCAGGACACCCGTGCCCCCCTCCATCACAACACCCCTATTATAACACCCAAGCATCCCCCCCCCCCATCAACACTGCTCTCACACTGCTACAACCCCCCCCCCATGAGCCCCCAAAACTCTGAGCACCCCCACGTCCCCACTGCCACCTGTGTCCCCATACAGTCACAACCCCCCCCCCCCATGGCCCCACAACTGTCACAGCCCCCCAAAAACTCCCCCTCCTTGTCACCATTGCCACCTGTGCCCTCCCAGCACGGCCCTCCCATAACTCCCATTGCCACCCCCATTGCCACTTGTGCCCCCACAAACCCCCCATGTTGTCCCCCCCCAGACTCTGAGCCCCCCCCATTAAAGTACAGCCCCCCAGGCCACAGCCCCCCAACCCCCTCCCCCCAGCACAGTACCCTCCATGTCCTCACTGCCACCTGTGCCCCCCAGCACAGCCCCCCCATAACCCCTGTGATACCTGTGCCCCCATTGCCACCTGTGCCTCCCACGTCCCCCCACCCAAACTTTGACCCCCCTATCTCAGCACAGCCCCCCCCGGGTCCCCACACTGTTACAACCCCCCCAAAATACTCCCCCCCATGTCCTCACTGCCACCTGTGCCCCCCAGCACAGCCTCCCCGTAACCCCTATGATACCTGTGCCCTCATTGCCACATGAGCCCCCAAAATCACAAATCCCCCATGTCTGACCCCCCCCATTTCAGCACAGCTCCCCGTGTCCCCATTGTCACAGCCCCCCCAAAACACTCCCCCCCCCATGTCACCATCACTGTGTTTCCCCCCAGCACAGCTCCCCCATAACCCCTACAATACCCGTCTCCCCCTCATTGCCACCTGAGCCCCCACAATCACAAACCCCCCATGTCCCCCCCAGACTCTGAACCCCCCATCTCAGCACAGCCCCCCCATGTCCCCACACTGTTACAGCCCCCCCAAAATACTCCCCCCCATGTCCTCACTGCCACCTGTGCCCCCCCAGCACAGCCCCCCCATAACCCTTACAATATCTGTGTCCTCTCCGTTGCCACCTGTGCCCCCAGAGTCATAAGCCCCCCACGTCCCTCCCAGGCTCTGCCCCCCATCTCAGCACAGCCCCCTGTGCCCCCATGCTGTTTACAACCCCCCCAAAACACTCCCTCCTCCATTGCCACCTGAGCCTCCAGTCACAAACCCACCATGCCCCCCCCAGGCTCTACGCACCCCCCATCTCAGCACAGCCCCCCATGCCCCCACACAGTCACAGCCCCCCAACCCCCTCCCCCCAGCACAGTACCCTCCACGTCCTCACTGCCACCTGTGCCCCCCCAGCACAGCCCCCTTAACCCCTATGATACCTGTGCCCCCATTGCCACATGAGCCCCCACAGTCACAAACCCCCCCAATGTCCCCCCCAGACTCCGACCCCCCCATCTCAGCACAGCCCCCCCGTGACTCCCACATCATAACAGCCCCCCCAAAACACTCCCCCCACAACATCACTGCCACCAGTGTTTCCCCCCAGCACAGCCCCCCCCCATAACCCCTACAATATCTGTGTCCTCTCCATGGCCACCTGTGCCCCCAGAGTCATAAGCCCCCCACGTCCCCCCCAGACTCTGACCCCCCCATCTCAGCACAGCCCCCCCCCGTGTCCCCACACTGTCACAGCCCCCCCAAAGCACTCCCCCCACGATGACACCATTGCTACCTGTGTTTCCCCCCAGCACAACCCCCCCATAACCCCTACGATACCTGTGCCCCCATTGCCACACGAGCCTCCACAGTCACAAACCCCCCCATGTCCCCCCCAGACTCTGACCCCCCCATCTCAGCACAGCCCCGCCGTGTCCCCACACTGTCACAGCCCACCCATTCACTCCCCCCCCCCCCTTCCCCATGTCACCATTGCCACCTGTGCCCCCCCCCCGAACTCATTACTCCTAGGACACAACCGCCCCCCCCCACCGTTCCCACACTGTCACACCCCCCCGCACCCCCCCACCCCGCTGTCACCTCTCCCCCCCGCCCCCAAACCCCCGTCCAGCACTCAGGACGGTTCCCCCCCCCCGTTACTCACCCCTCTCCCCCCCCCCTCAGCGCCGCAGCCGCCACCCCCGGGGCCGCCCGCCTCTCTCGCCGCTCCGCCGCCGCCGCCGTTCTCCCCTCGGAGGGGACATGGTCCCTTTAAATCCCCCCCCGGGGCCTCGGCCGGGCCCGGGCCCCCCCTCTCCGCCTCTTCCTCCTCCTCCTCCTCCTCCGCCGCCGCCGCCGCCGCCTGCGCCGCTCGGGCCGCTCCCCCGCCCCCCCCCCGCCGGCGGGGCCCGACGACGTCACGCCGCGCGCCGCCCGCCCGACGCCGACATCTTGGGGGCGGCGAACGGGGCCCCAGCGCCGCCTCCGCTCCCGCCGCCGCCATCTTGGGGCCGCCTTAAGGCCGCCCCGCCCCCCCCCCCCCCCCCGCCGGCGGGATCCCCGCGCGCCGCCGCCGCCGCCGCCCCCTCCGCCCTCCCTGGGCTGAGCGGCGCGCGGAGATGACGTCACAGCGCCGTACCGAGCCATTTTTTTTCCGGGCCGCGCGGCTCGCGGTAATGACGTCACTTTTAGACGGAGCTGGGAGCGGCGCGAGGTGATGGCGTCACGGAGCTGTTGGTGCCGCCATATTGGGAGTGACGACCTTCTACGGGGGGGGAGGAAGGGCTGTACGTCGCGGAGTGATTGCGTCATCGGACCGCGACGGGGGTGCAGCGCCGCCATCTTGGGGGGCGCAGGGGAATGGGCTGCGCGAGGGATGCATGCGGTCCCATCACCCCCACAAAGGGTCCCCCGTGGCCCTCTCGCCCCCCGTGGCCTTTCGCTATGGTTCCCCATGGACGTGCCCCGAGGGATTCCCGTGGCCCCGTCATGGAAGGGTTTCCATGGTTCCCTCGTCTCCAAAGGAGATGTCACCTCTCAAAACAGTCCTGTCCCAAAGGATCCTCGAGTGCCCCTTTGTACCCCTCAAAGGGTCCCCGTCATCCTGTCAGCCCCAAAGTGTGCTCACGGTCCCCAAAGGTCCCCAAGGTCCCATTGCCAACCAGAGGCTCTGCGTGGCTCTGCCCCAAAAGGTCCTCGTGGTCCTGTGCACCCACCCAAACATCTCCATGGTCCCATCACCCACCCGAGTCCCCACGGTTCTGTCGCTTTTAGAGGGTCCCTATGGTCCTGTCACCCCCAAAACACCCCCATGGACTCGGCATCCCCAAAGGTTCATCCCCAGATGGTCTGTCTTCCACCAGAAGATCCCCATAGTCCCATCACCCACCAGAGGGTCCTTGTGGTCCTCTCACTCACTGGAGTCCCCAGGGTTCTGTCACCCCCAAAAGGTTCCCATGGACTCGGCATTCCTAAGTGGTCCCCATGGCCGTGTCCCACAGGGTTCCCCATGGTCTCATCACCCCTAGATGAGTTGCCATGGTTCCAACACCCTCAAAAGGTCCCCATGCTCTCATCACTCACCATAGGGTCCCCCCTGGCTTTGCCCCACAATGTCCCCGTGGTTGGGGACAGGGTGACACTAGAAACAGAATGGCAATGGGGACAGAGCCCAGAGTGGTGACAGAACCCAACCAGCACCAAGTCACAGTGACACCAACAACATTTATTGCTGAGGGACAGAAACCCATTGAGATCAGGACCTGGGGGACACAGCCGTGCCGCGGTGACATCCAAAGTCACACACTGGTGGCCTGTCCCTCATCCCCACCCTCGTCCCGGCTCTGTGGCCGCCGTCCCATCCTGCCAGGGTGGTGCAGCAGCCGGGCGATGGCATCCCGCAGCTCGCCGTGCTCCCTCTCCAGTGCCACCAGCCTGCTCTCCTGCCAGGGGATTCGTCAGTGCCATCACCACCACGTGGCCCTGTCCTTGTCCCTATCTCCAGGGTCCCAGTGTCTTACCAGTGCTCTGCCCCGGTCCTCACTTGCCTTCAGCCTCTCCAGGTCCTTCTTGCGGGTCCCTTCAGCTGCCGTCAGCCTAAAGCAGCGCAGGTGAGCCCCAAAGATTTGAGGCCCCGAAGATTTGATTGAGGGTATGGGGATATTGAGGCTTTGGGGACACCACAGCTTTGGGGACACTGAGGTTTTGAGGACACCCAGGATTTGGGAACACATGGGCTTTGGGGACGTAAAAGCTGGTGGGACATCAAGGCTTTGGGGACACCAAAGATTTGGGAACACACGCGGGCAAAAGTCAGGCTTTGGGGATACCAGGGTTTTGGGGATATGCAGGCTTTGGGGACATTGAGACTCTGGGGACACCTGGGTTGTGGGGACAACGAGCCTTCAGGGACGCCTGGGTTTCGGGAAAATTGGGGTTTTGGGGACACCCGTGCCTTGGTGACACCCACCTGGCACCCAGGTTGGCCGTCCGTGCGTTGCTCTCCTCCAGCTGCAGCCGCAGGCGCTCGAGCAGCTCTCGGTGCTGGCCCTGCTCCTGCTGCAGCCCACGCTGCTCGCCCTCCAGCTCCCTCACCTTCTCCTCCACCACCCGCAGCCTCTCCTGGCTTTCAGCCACCTCCTTCCGCAGCGCCTCGATCTGCCTCCCGTGCTGCTGGGGACACGAGGACGGGTGTCAGCACGGTGTCCCTATGGGTGCCATCCATCCCGGCGCCGTGCTCCCTAGGTTACCTTCTCCAGCGGGCGGATGGCGTAGAGCTCACCCTGTGCCACTGACACCTCCTCAGCGTAGCGCTGCCACGGCACCGTGGGTTTACGTGGCAGTGACACCGATGGGCGAAGCTTTGAGCGGCCCTACAACATCGGGGCACACATCAGTGTCAGCACCCTTGGGTGTGCAGCGGGGCAGGGGCTGCACACTGAGGCTGTGGTGACCTCAAAATGTCCCCATGGGCCTCTCATCCCCGTGGGTCTGTCATTCCCAAAGGGTCTCCATGCATTGAGGGGTCCCCAGGGTCCCATCATCCTCCGTGGGTCCCAGTGGAAATGCCGTCCCTCCTGGACCTCATCCCCAATGGGTTCACGTGGCTCTACCATCCCCAAAGGGTCTCCATGGATCTGACTTCCCCAATGGATCCGTCTTCTCCAGTGGATCCGTGGACATGTCACCCCGGTGGATCTCCATGGCCCTGTTGTCCCCATTGGTTCCCCATGGTCCTGTCCTCCCCATTGAGTCTCCGTGGATTTGTCATCCCCAAAATATCCCCATGCTCAGGGTTCCCCAGGACTGCATCATGGAGAGATCTCCCTGGTCCTTCCATCCTGAAAGTGTCCCCGTGTTCCTGTCACCCCCAAAGGTACCCTTGGTCCTGTCTCAAAAGGTCCCCATGGCCCTGCCCCCAAGCAGATCCATGGACCCACCACCCACAGAAGAGTCCCCACAGCCATGCCACCCACCAAAGTGTCCCCATGGCCCTGTCTCCCCAATAGGATCCCACGGACAGACCCTCAGGGGTCTTCATGATCCCTTCATCCCCAAAGGGTCCACAAGAACGTGTCACTCCCAAAGCATCTCCACACCTCTCTCACCCTCAAAAGGTCCCCATGGTCCCCTCACCCACCAAAGAACCCTCTGTAGTCCTGCCCCAAACTACCCCCATTGCCTGGCTCCTAAAAGATCCCCGCGGTCCCATCACCCCCAAAGGGCCGCTCCCTAAAAGTTTCCCATGGTACCACCATCACCTGAGGGTCCTCATGGCCCTGTCCTCCACCAAAGTGTCCCCATGGCCCTAACCCCAAAAGCTCTCCACGATCCTTTCATCGTCAAAGTGTCCCCATGATCCCGTCCTCCACCAAAAGTCCTCCGTGGCCCTGCCCTGAAATGTCACCATAGTTCCTCCACCGTCAAAGTGTCCCCTTGGCCCTGTCCCAAGAGGTTCCTATGGTCCCACCACCCCTAAAAAGCCCCCATGTTCCTGTCACCTCCAAAGGGTCCCCCACAGCCCCACCACCCCTAAAAAGCCCCCATGTTCCTGTCACCTCCAAAGGGTCCCCCACAGCCCCACCACCCCTAAAAAGCCCCCATGTTCCTGTCATCTCCAAAGGGTCCCCCACTGCCCCACCACCCCTAAAAAGCCCCCATGTTCCTGTCATCTCCAAAGAGTCCCCCACTGCCCCAGCACCCCTAAAAAGTCTCCATGTTCCTGTCCCCTCCAAAGGGTCCCCCACAGCCCCACCACCCCTAAAAAGTCCCCATGTTCCTGTCACCTCCAAAGGGTCCCCCACAGTCCCACCACCCCTAAAAAGCCCCCATGTTCCTGTCATCTCCAAAGAGTCCCCCACTGCCCCAGCACCCCTAAAAAGTCTCCATGTTCCTGTCCCCTCCAAAGGGTCCCCCACAGCCCCACCACCCCTAAAAAGTCCCCATGTTCCTGTCACCTCCAAAGGGTCCCCCACAGTCCCACCACCCCCAAAAAGTCCCCATGTTCCTGTCACCTCCAAAGGGTCCCCCACAGTCCCACCACCCATGGCCTACCCAAAAACATCCCCATGGTCCCAATTACCCTTAAAAGGTCACCGTGCTCCTGTCCTCCACCAAAAGGTTCCCATGGCCCCATCCCCCACCAAAGGATCCCCACGGCCTTACCCCAAAACTTCTCCACGATCCTATTCTGACCAAAGCGTCCCCATGATCCCATCCTCCACCGGAAGCTCCCTGCCATCCCATCACTCCCAAAAGATCCCTGCACTCATGTAACCCCATGGGCTGACGGCCCTCCATGGAGCCCAACACCCCGGAGGGACTCACGGTGCCGTCGCGGTGCGCACAGGACCTCGCTCCATCCCCTCCCGTTGTTTCCACCACGTGCTCAACGCTGCTCTGCTTGCGCAGACGCCGGGCGGCTTTGTTCTGTGCCGGGACGCTTTGGGTTCGCTGCACATTCCTGCGCTCCCGACTGGATCGTGGTGACGGTACCAGTACCGGCGTCGGTTCCGCATCCGTCCCGTCCTCCCGGCTGCGGACGCGGCGGATGCTGATGAGTGATTGGCTCTTGATGAGAGGGCTGTGCTTGCTCAGGTCCCGCGGCGGCACGAAGCCCGGCTTCAAGCTCTCCGAGCTGCAGGGTATCGGGGAGGTGAAGGACCCCAAAACCCTTTTGGGATCAGAGCTGAACCCGTCTGGGATCAGAACCATCCCCATCCTGGACCACAACCATTCATGGGAGCCATCCAAGAGAAGAAAAATGTCCTAAAACCATCTGGGACCAGAACTGTCCATTGAACCCAGCCTAGACCAGAGTCATCCCTAAGCCACTTGTGGTCACAACCATCCCCTAGTGAGATCCTGCCCCGAAGGTCCCCAAGATGTCACCCACCAAAGAGTTCCCATGGCTCTGCTCTTAAAGATCCCTGTGTTCCTCCCCTGTGTCCCACGGCCCTACCTCTAAAGGTCTCCGTGGTTCCATTGCCCACCAAAGGGTCCCCATATTCTTCTCACCCACCAAAGAATCCCCCATCACCATTCCTCAAAAGGTTCTTTTTATCCTCTCACTCCCAAAGGCTGGGAGCACGGTCCCACCACCCCTAAAAAGTCCCCATATTCCTGTCACCTCCAGAGGGTCCCCCACAGCCCCTCCACCCATGGCCTACCCAAAAACATTCACGTGGTCCCATTACCCTTAAAAGCTCACCGTGCTCCTGTCCTCCACCAAAATGTCCCCATGGTCCCATCACCCACCTAAATCCTAGAGTCCCCCTGGAGCCAACCAGGACCAGAGCCACCCCAGACTGCTCCTGGTGTCACCCCTCTGGCCTCACATGTCCCCATTGGTCCCGTGTGTCCCTTGTTCCCCTTTGTTACCTTCGCTCTGTGATGGAGCTGAGCTGGACGGAGACAGGGACCGGTGTTCCCTCCCTGATGGCATTGAGGATGGTGGGTAGAGGTTCCAGCTCTTCCTGTGTGGCCTGATGGGACAAAATGGGACATCGTGGGGCCATGGGGTGGCAGTGGGGCAGTGACACCCATGGGACACTGACACCCACGGGGCTGTGAGCACCCAGCTCTGCACACAGGGTGAAGAAGGAGGCCCATGTCTCTAGCCACCCTTGGGGACATGGAGGTGGCACCTGGTTCAGGCTGGAGAAGATATCGCAGAGCAGGAGGTGGAGGGTGGCAAGCTCCAGGGCCAAGTCCACATAGCCATCATAGGTGGCCACGTGGCCGCTGCTCTCAGGGCTGGCCACGCTCCTCAGGAAGGCTGTCATGGTGCTCCAGTGGTGCTCCAGGAACTCGTTCATGAAGCCCATGTAGGCCTCCTTCTCACCAAACCTGAGGACCATGGTGGCCAGTCACCCACGGGCTACCACCAGAACCACGTGCTTCTTGGCTCACGTGGCCCCTTGGGGACATCCCTGCTTCCCCACGGCATCCCTTGGTGCCCCAAAGTTTGTAAGGTCCATCCCCGCTGCCCCGTGGCATGTAGGGCGAGATTCTAGCACCCCTATGGAGTTCCAAGGACATTCCTGTCATCCTACGGTGTATTAGGGACATCCCTGCTGCCTCATGGCATGTTAAGGATGTTCCTGCTGCCCCATGGGCTGTAGGGTCCATCCCTTTTGCCCTTTAGCACATAAGGGAGGTTCTAGTAGCCCCATAGACTATCAGGGACATTCACGTTGCCCCAAGGTGTTTGAAGGCGTCCCTACTGCCCCATGGGACACCTCTGCTGCCCCATATTTTCCCCATGGGGTGATGTGCCGTGACGTACGTGGTGAAGTTGGCCAGGTTCTGGATGACCTTGGCCACCAGGGTGAGGGTACGAGCGGTGGCCTCGCTCGGGTACTCCTGGACGAGGCCAAAGAGACTCGGGGACATGATGGCGGGGCAGAGGAACCGCAGGAAGAGCGAGGCTGAGACCAAGCGCTGCCCTATGGCCGCCTTGCCCCGAGCCGCGCACTCCTCCTGCCACGCTGCAAAGATCTCGCCCAGCTCTGCCGGGAAGGTGCTGTGGGGACAGATGGGGTGGGTGGGTGACTCTGGTGTCCCCTGCGTGCCACCATGGTGTGCTGTGGGACGTGGTGCCCGCCCTTGTTGTGCTTGTCCCCATGCTGATCCCCCATGTCTGTCCCCCAAACCCGCCCCCCTTGTATTTCCTGCTGCCCATCACCGTGGTGCCCGTCTCCATTCCCGACCCCACGTTTGTTCCCAGACTTGTCCACTGTCCCTCCTGCTGCTGGTCACTGTGGTCACTGTGGCCATCCCAGGGATGGTGCCTAATTCCATCCCTGTCGCCTGCGTCCGTCCCCAGAGTTGCCCCCACGTCACTCTTAGTGCCCATCGCCATGGTCGTGGCGCCTGTCTCCATTCCTGTCCCAAAACACGTCCCCATGTCCTTCCTGCTGCCATAACCACGTCCGTCCCAGGGACGGTGCCTATCTCCATCCCTGCCCCGCATCTGTCCCCAGACTTGTCCCTACATCCTTTCTGATGCCCACCCCCAAATCCCCCATACCTGCCCCATTGCCTGTGCTGGCTCCCAGCCCCTTTCCTGCCCCCAGGCCCACCTCCGTGCAGATGCCCACCCCGTGCCCCCACGGGGCTGTTCCTCACTCGCAGGATGCGCGATGCGCTGCAGGGTCTCCTCGCAGACCTGTCGCAGGTTGTTCTGGTTGTCTGAGAGGTCGGGGCCACCACATTTGCTGGGATCGACTTCACAGCTGTCATCCGAGGAGCAGAGCTGGGCCACAGCCTCACCTGGGCACCAGGAGAAAGGCAATGAGGGGACCGAGCCGTCGCTGCCATGGGACAACACCGCAGAGATCCTGGGGCTGTCCCATAGCCTGGAATGCCTCATGAAGCAATTCCTGCCCATGCCCAGCCCCCCGTAACATCCCATAATACCCCATAACACCTGCTCGTACCCAGCGTGTCCTGGAGGTATTTGCCCCCCACCAGCTTCATGTATTCATCAATGGCTTTGGTGGCCAACGTGTTCTCTCGGAAGATGAGCGACTCCCGATCGTCAAAGCGATCCAACTCGGCCACCCCGAGGTCAATGAGGAACTCCTGTGGGACGGATGTTGGGGAGCACCCATGGGCCCGGTGTGGCTTGGGCAGCCTGGCCTGGGCAGTGCTGAGATCTCTAGAAGCGCCTTGAATTGTATTTCCAACCCCATCCCACCCCACCCCACCCCACCCCATCCCATCCCATCCCATCCCATCCCATCCCATCCCATCAATCCCATCTATCCCATCCCATCCCATTCCATCCCATCCCATTCCATCCCATCCATCCCACCCCACCCCATCCCACCCCACCCTACCCCCTCCTCTCCCCTCCCCTCCCCTCCCCTCCCCTCCCCTCCCCTCCCCTCCCCTCCCCTCCCCTCCCCTCCCATCCCTTCCCACCCCACCCCATCCCACCCTACCCCATCTCATCCCATCCCATCCCATCCCATCCCATCCCATCCCATTCCATCCCATCCCCTCCACCCCATCCCATCCCATCCCATCCTATCCCACTCCGTCCCATCCCATCCCACCCCACCCCATCCCATCCCATCCCATCCCATCCCATCCTATCCCACTCCATCCCATCCCATCCCACCCCACCCCATCTCACCCCATCCCACCCCATCCCCCTCCATCCCCTCCCATCCCCTCCCCTCCCCTCCCCTCCCCTCCTCTCCCCTCCCCTCCCCTCCCTTCCCACCCCACCCCATCCCACCCTACCCCATCTCATCCCATCCCATCCCATCCCATCCCATCCCATCCCATTCCATCCCATCCCCTCCACCCCATCCCATCCCATCCCATCCCATCCCATCCCATCCCATCCCATCCCATCCCATCCCATCCCATCCCATCCCATCCCATCCCATCCCATCCTATCCCACTCCATCCCATCCCATCCCACCCCACCCCATCTCACCCCATCCCACCCCATCCCCCTCCATCCCCTCCCATCCCCTCCCATCCCCTCCCATCCCCTCCCACCCCACCCCATCCCCTCCCACCCCACCCCACTCACAATGCCATGCCAACACATCCCATCGCAACCAAATTCAACGCAGCCCAACTGTCCATCCCACCCCACCCCCCTCACAATCCCATCCCACCCCAGCCATCATGCCCACCACAATTTGGGTGCACCCATTCCATCTCCATCCCACCCCAACCACCGTGTCCACCCCACTGTGGCCATCACCCGTCCTACCTCAACCACCACATCCATGCCACCACGGCCATCGCCCATCCCTCCCCCATCCCACTCCAATCATCATGTACATCACGATTTGGGCACGTCCATCCCTCTTCCATCCCACCCCAACCACTGTGGCCTTCGTGCTTCCCACCCCAACCACCACATCCACCCCACCACAGCCATCACCCATCCAATCCCCGTCCCACCACAACCACCACATCCCCCCCCATCTTGGTCGTCACCCATCCCACCTCAACCATCACATCCGTCCCACCGTGACCATCACCCATCCCCCCCCAACCACCACATCCCCCCAACTTGGTCATCACCTCTCCCTCCCCAGCCATCATGTCATCACAACTCGGCACATCCATCCCTCCTTCCATCCCACCCCAACCACCATGTCCATCCCATCACAGCCTTCACCCATCCCACTCCCATCCCAAACCAACCACAACATGCGCCCCATCACAACCATCACCCATCCCACCCTCACCCCACCCCAACCACCATGTCCCTGCGATCCCAACCACCACATCTACCCCACCGTAGCCATCACCCATCCAATTCCAAACCACCACATCCCCCCACCTCGGTCATCACCCATCGCAACCCCAACCATCTTGTCCACCACAACTTGGGCACATCCATCCCTCCCTCCATCCCAACATCCACCCCATCACAACCATCACCCACCCCAACCACCATGTCCCTCCGATCCCAACCATCACATCTAGCCCACCATAGCCATCACCCATCCAATCCCCATCCCAACCCAAATCACCACAACCCCCCACCTCAGTCATCACCCATCACACCCCAACCATCACGGTCCACCACAACTTGGGCACATCCATCCCTCCCTCCATCCCAACATCCACCCCACCACAACCATCACCCATCCCACCCTCACCCACCCCAACCACCGTGTCCCTCTGATCCCAATCACCACATCTACCCCCACCGTAGCCATCACCCATCCAATCCCCATCCCAACCCAAACCACCACATCCCCCCACCTCGGTCATCACCCATCGCACCCCAACCATCACATCCACCATAACTTGGGCACATCCATCCCTCCCTCCATCCCAACATCCACCCCATCACAACCATCACCCACCCCAACCACCGTGTCCATCCCACCACGGCCACCAGCCGCTCTACCTTGGCTTTCCCAGTGCTCTGCAGGACGCGCACCAAGGCGCCGGCGAGCTCCTCCTTGTGTCTCACAGCGATGGTGGGCTCCAGGCAGGCGCACAGCTCCCGATAGTGGAAGGTGATGAACTCAGCCAGCTCCTTGTAGCGTACGATGGGCAGCACCCTCACCTCCCGGTACCTCCCACGCACCCGCACTGCCGGCGCCCGTTCGTCGCCTCCATGACTGCTCAATGGGTACCAGCGCTCCAAGGGCTGCCGGGCAGCCGCCAGCTCGGCCAAAGGGACGGTGACAGATGCCACCGGCTGGCTAGGGTGGCCCTGATCGTCACGGTAAAGCGAGAGGGTGAGGGCTTGGGAGGGCGGGAGGGCGGCCAGCTGGAAGAGCTCGCCCCAAAAGAGCTCGCCGTCGGGACCGGCCGCTTTGGCGGTGGTGCGGGCGAAGAGCGTGCCGTCCAGCTGGAGGTGACACCGCAGGCGGCGGCGGGGCGGCAGGTCCCGTGCCTCGTACACCCACAGGCTCAGCCCCAGCTCCAGGCGCTCGCAGTTGTCCTGGGGATGGGAGGGGACAGTGGGGACGTGGGGGGATAGGAGGGGACGTGGGGCAGGTGGGGAGGTGAGACTGGATGGGAAAGGAGGGCTGGATTAGACGCAGGGAGCAGGAAGGGACACTGAGGGCAGGAGGGGACTTGGGGGACAGGAGGGGACACGGATGCATGTGGGATAGGAGGGTACCCGTATCCACAGGACAGGAGGTGGCAGTGGAGACAGGAGGGAAGATGGGGAGCAGGAGGAGATGTGGAACAGATGGGGGTGTGGGACTGGAAAGGGAAGTAGGACTGGAGAAGACATGGGGGACAGGAGGGGACGCTGGGGGAAGAAGGAGAAATGGGGGCATAGGGGACAGGAGAGGACATGAGGGACAGGAGTTGGCACTGGGGACAGGAGGGGACTTGGGGGACAGTAGGGTACACGGGAGGCATGGAGGGGAATTGGGGACATAAGGGGATGTGGAGCACGCAAGGGGGAAATGAGGACTTGGGGGACACGAGGGAGCATGGGGGAAAGGATTTCGATGACTGCTGCGGTCCTTTTCAAGCCAGCCCGCTCAATGATCCTGTGGTTTTATGATATGGGGGACAGGACGTGGGGACGTGAGGGGAGTGGACAGGATAGGAGAGGACATGGTGGACATGAGGGAACATGGGAGATAGGAGGAGGCCTTGGGGACAGGAGGGGACATGGGGCACAGGAAGGGATACTGGGGACAGTAGGGGTCACAGGGGACACAAAGAGGCCTTGGGGACAAGAGGGAATATGCGATCTGGAGGGAACACAGGGGACTGGAGGGGATACAAGGGATGGGAGGAGACACAAGGATATGGATGGCCAAATACTTCAGGACACAAGAGGACGGCCAAATCCACAGAGGGACAGTAGGACACAAGGGGACACAATGGGGACAGGGCCTGTGGGAGGTCCCTGAGGGTCCCACCTTGTTGGGCTGCACCGTGCGGCGCAGGTTCTCAATCCAGCGGTCGCGTTCAGCCAAGGAGCTGCACCCGAAGGAGTGGCTGTGCCCACCTGTGATGATCTGCAGACAGGGAGGGGGGCAGGGGGCACCTGGGGGCGTGTGCTGAGGTGCCCTGGGTGCCTCTATAGGGTCCAGGGTACCTTTGGCACCCTGACAGGGTGCCCTGTGTGCCCTGGGTGCCTCTGCAGAGTGCCCTGGGTGCTCTGGATGCACATCCAGGATTTCTGGGGTGCTCTGGGTGACTCTGCAGGGTACCCTGGGGTACTTTGGGTGCCTCTATAGGGTGTGTGTATGGGCTGCTCGCCTTGCCCTTCCCCCAGCACCATTACCTGGAAGCAGAATTTCTCGCCCACGATGCTGCCGTGCACAGGACGCACGATGACATTCTCCCCGCTGAGATCCAGCTCGGCTGCGCTGGGTGCTGGCAGCAGGGACTCGTGGGAGCCGCTGCGGCTCGGGGCTCTGTGGCAGACACAGCTGTCACCAAAAACCCTCCACGCTGCCCCCACGCTGTCCCCACTACCTTCATACCTTTCTCCATCTGTGCTGACTGCCGCTGAGCTCTCATTTTTGGGCACGATGCGACCTTTCCGCTCCCGCAGTCGCTTCCACAACAGTCCCTGTAGGGTGGGGATGGAGGGACAATGGGTGATCCCGAGGTACAGTGTGACACCTGTGGGTGACACCGGGACCCACCTTCACGTTGCTGAACTGCGAGGTGGTGGAGCCATCGCTGTCAGTGCCTTTCCCCGCTGCCCTCGCACTCCTCTCCTCGGTGTCTGTTGGGGTGGCCCAGGTTAGACCCCGAAACCACGATAGGGTGCGACACCCACCTCCCCAAAAAGCAGAAGGAAGCACGGCCACGCATTGGGTGCAGCCCACTGGTGGGTGCACTGGCGTGCAGGGGGGTCAAGCTGGGCTTGGAGTCTCACCGTGCGCCACACACAACAGCCAGCGACGGGGGCCCATGGTGGCAAGGAAGCCCTTATCGGGAGGATCAGCGCACAGGGAGGAAGCGGTGACGGCGCACGGAGGGCCTCGCGCAGGGGGCTTCCTCCGCACCGGGGTGTGGGGCACAACGCGCAGTGCAAGATCCACAGCGCGAGACGCACGAGTGGGGCGCGACGATGCGCGGTGCACAGCGCAAGGCACGGGGAGAGGCGCGGGGCGAGGTGCGTGGCGTTGGGGCACAGAATGCAAGGTGCGTGGCACAGGACGCGGCGCACGGCGCGGTGGTGCACGGTGTGCAGGGCATGGAGCAGAGCACGGAGGCATTTGCGCGTGGCGTGGTGCACAGTGCAGGGCGCGGTGCGGTGCGTGGTGGGAAGCAAAGCGCACGGCGTGGTGTGGCGTGCCCCAGGAGCTGCATTGGAGCTTGCACCAGTGCATGCAAACGCCCCGCGTCGTCGGCTCACCGGTGTCCCTCCTGCCACCCACTGGGTGAGGGCTGCTGCTCTCAGAGCTCCCGGTCCGGTTCCTGTTCCTGCTTGAAGTCTGAGGATGCAGAGAGGGGGTCAGGGACCAAATGCCCAGCACCCCGTGCACCCCATAACGTAAGGGGGTCCTCACCTCCTCGTCCCGACCCACGTGGATCAGCTGTCTGTCTACCAGTGAGAAGTTGGAGACGTCCCACACTGTGACATCGGGTGCCGGAGGCATTGGGATGGAGGGGGCGCCGTGGGTGCTCTCTGGGGCTGGGGGGGGGGTGGAGCAGAGGAGTCAGGGGCACCCAAGGGCCCTCGTTGTGTCCCCGTGTCCCATGGTTGGCATTTAGTGCAGCTGTGACCGTGCTGCAGTAGGTTTGACAGTGTCGTATGGTTGGGGTGGCGGAGCCGGGGGACACGGGGACACTGCCGTGCCACCATCACGGGGGCTGTGATGCCAAAAGCCACATGGCTGTCGTGTCACCGCTGGTGTGGCGATGCTGGAGGACAAGTGGCCATGGAGGTGCTACCATGAGGATGGCAGGGGATGTGGCCGCGGCCGCACCGCCATTGCTGCGGTGATGCTGAGGAGCGCATCCCGTTACCCTGTGCTTTCCAGACCATCACCCATCCCCACTGCCTGCCAACACATCAAACCCAGCTCTTCTTCCTCCAGTCCATCACCCATCTCCGCTGCCCACCTCCCACTGTCCCTCCAGCCCCTTATCCACCATCTTTCCCCGTCGCTCATCACAATCCTTCATCCAGCATCACCACCCATCACACCCAACCAGCACCCACAAGGCTCTGCACCCCAAACCATCACCCATCTCCACCTCAGCCCGCGACCACCACTCCCATTTCCATCCCACTCCCATCCTCATCTCCATTCCACCCCCATCCCATTCCCATTCCACCTCCATTCCTCTCCCATCTCATCCCCATCTCCGTCCCCAACCACATCCCCATCCTCACCCCTGACTCCATCCCCATCCTCACCCCCAACTCCATCCCCATTCCCATCCCCACCTCACCCCCATCTCCATCTCCATCTCACTTCCATCTCGTACCCCTTCCATCCTCTCCTCAATCCCAGCTCCTCCCCACACAAATCCCATTCTATCTCCATCTCCATCCCACCCCCATCCAGCCCGATCTCATCCCCATCCCCACCCCCAACAACATCCCCATCCCACCCCCCTCCTCATCTCCATCCCGCTCCCACCTCACCCTCATTCCATCCCCATCCCATCCCTGTCTCATTCCAATCCCACTCCCATCGCATCCCCATCCCCACCGCCCCAAACACCCCCATACCTGGGATGCCCTCGTGGGACCCCTTCTCAGCCCTGGCCCCGTTCTCCACGTATCCCTTCTTCTTGGACACGGAGCGTAGGTACTTCTGCAGGGTGCCTTTGCCACCCTCGGGGCTGCGTGGCTCCTTGACCACCTTGGAGGGCGCCGAGAACGCCCTTTGGAAGAGGGACCGACGGGTACTGGCTTTGGGTGCCCCCAGGTTGGAGCTGCCCTTCCCAACGCCGTCGTCGAGGCTCTCAGACTCGGGTTGGCTGTAGGAACGCTTCCAGCCCTGCAGCCGGCTCCAGTGCCGACCACCCGGGGTCGCACTGCACCGCTCGGGGTCCCGCTCGCCCACGGCTGCTGCCGTTCGCCATCGGTACGTCTTCAGCAGCGTTGGTGGCTCAGCATTTTGGGGGGGCTTCTCCACTTCCATCTGTGGGATGGAGTGAGCCGCCCCAGCACCCCAACTTAGGTGTCCTCATCCAAGCACCCCTACTGGGGCACCCGTACCCAGGCACCTCAATTTGGGCACTCCTATCCCAACACTCCAATTTGGGTGCCCCCCATCGCAGCACCCCAGTTTGAATGCCCTCATCCAAGTCGTCCCTATTGGGGGACCCCTACCCAGGCACCCCAATTTGGGCATCCAAGTTCTAGCACCACAATTTGGGTACCCTATCCAGACACCCCCACCCCAACACCTCTGTTTGGGTGCCCTATCCAGACATCCCTATCCAGGCACCCCAATTTGGGTGCCCTATCCACACACCCCTATCCCAGCACCTCAATTTGGGTACCCTATCCACACACCCCCATCCCAGCACCTCAATTTGGGTACCCTATCCACACACCCCCACCCCAACACCTCAGTTTGGGTGCCCTATCCAGACACCCCTATCCAGGCACCCCAATTTGGGTGCCCTCACCCAAGCACCCCTATCAAGGCACTCCTATCCAGGCATCCCAATTTGGGCATCCACCTTCCAGCACCCCTATTTTGGTCCCCCTGTCTAAGCATTCCCACTGGGGCACCCCAATTCCAGCACTCCTATTTGGGTGCCCCCATCCAGGCATCCCCATAACAGGTGCCCTAATCTGGGGACTCTCTATCTCAACACCTCCATTTTGGGGCAGTCTGATATTGCTACCCCATTTGCACACCTCTTTTTTGGGTACCCGTATCCAGGCACCCCCACCCAGGCACCCAGGCACCCCTATTGGGGTCAATCGTGTGTGATCATCCCTGTGTGGGTTCCAGCAGCCCAATTTGGGTGCCCCTATCCAAGCATCCTTTCCGGGGGTGCCCACATTTCAGTACCCTCACCCAGGACACTCTATTCAGGCACCCTTGTATGGGTTTCCCTTATCTGGGGGGCTCTATCTGAACAACCCCATCCAGATACCCTTATTGGGGCACCCAATATCACTGCCCCGTTTGCACACCCCTACTGGGTTACCCCTGTGTGGGCATCCCTGTAGGGGTACCCCCATCTCAGCTCCCCTATTTGGGTGCCCTTATCTGCACACCCACCCCCCAGACACCTCAATTTGTGTGCCCCTATCCAAAAATCCCAAACTGGGTCACCCCTTTGTGGGCACCCCCATAGGAGTGTCGTGTCCCCCCCCCCCCCCCCCAGCACCCCCCATTTGGGTGCCTCCATCCAAGCACCCACATCACAACACCCCCCATCCAGGTGCCTTTATTGGGGCACCCCTATATTGACACCCCAATTGCACGCTCCTAATTGGGTGCCCAAATCCAGGACACCTCATCCAGGAACGCCCAATCAGATTCCTTTGTTTGATTGCCCCTCTGCTGGCACACACCATCAGCACCCCCTTGAAGACCCCTCCACACACACCCAGACACCCTTATTGGGACACCCCTACATCTCTGCCCCATTGCACGCCCCTATTTCGGTGCCCCTGCCTGTCCACACCCCCCTCCCAGAAAGAGGGGACCCATAAAGGGGGTGCCAGGGTGGAGGGGGGGGGTGGGTGGGGAGTGGAGAACAACCCCCAGGTGGGACTGCCAGGGTGGGCTGCCCAAACCGAGAGGGGTGCCAGGATGAAGATATCCGAGGATGGGCGCTGGGCGGCCGCGGGGTGGCCACAGGGTGGCACCCCCCAACCCCATATCCATGGGACACGCCGACCCCCATCCCTTTGCACCATCCCAATCCTGGGATGCGTATCAGATTGAGACACAGAGCCAGCGGGGCGCGGTGACAGCGCTGTAGGGTGACACCTGTGGGTGGCCCCACTGCCACCCCATCCCCGGGCGCAGGCGGCGCCGACGATGCTTCCGCGGCTGCGGCTGCCGCGCTTCCACCCCCCCCCCCCCCCCCCCCCCCCGCGTCTCTGCCGCGTTTCCTCCCGCCATCTGCACCCTGTGCATGGCCCCACACCGGGCTGGGGGGAGCCCCGAGGGTGGGAGACCCCCCCCCCCGAGGGTGGGAGACCCGAGGGTGAACGCAGCACTAAGGGGTTGCTCGTGGGGCTTGGACGATCCTCATCGTGGTGACACCACGGGCTGCAGGCTCCCATCAATTTAGGGGTCAGCACCCAAAGGGTGACCCAGAGAGGGCGCCCCCACCTTCAGGGATGCACCCCCACCCTGGGGGTGATGCCAGTGCTTTTGGGGCCTATGGGGTGCTGCTAACTTTCGGGGTCTTTGGGGTGCAAACTGTCCCACCTAGCGGCACCCCAGCACCCCATCAGCACGGTGCTGCTCACCCCAGCACCCCACATCCCCACGGCTGCTCCCAAGGATGGAGCGTCCCCTTGGGGTGCCACTTCTCCCATCCCCCCCCCACCCTCCGTGTGCCCCCAACCCCGCCATACCTTGCCGCTCGCTGCCTCCTCTGACACCCGGTTCCTGCCTGGCTTCCCCATGTGACCCAGCAGGAGTTTCAGTCACACCCTCACCTCCGCCTCTGCCCCAATGATGTTATCTGTGCGCCCAGCCCCAATGGATAACGCTCGGCCACAGCCCCGGAGGGGCACCGAGCAGCTGAGGCCCCCCCCACCCCCCCCCAGAGCACCGGGTATTGGGGTCACAGCGCTGACCGGAGTAAAGGCTGTCATTAGGTTTCAGAGTGAACAGGAATCGGAGATGGAGGTGTTGGAGCGCTGTGTGCACACACGGCTTATGGGGTCCTGCAGGGGCTGGGTGAGAGGGGGCGAGCCCTGAAAGGTCTGGGGTGGGCATGGGTGTCCTCAGGGTGGGCTACGTCTGGGTTCTCCCCTTGTGCTCTAAGGGAGGCACAAGGATTGTGGGTACACATGTAGAGCCCCATTCTGCCTCCCCGGCCCGTGCCTCAGTTTCCCTCCTGCTCTCCAGAGGTCACCCCAAGCAGCTATCCTGGCGCTGACTTTATTATGGGATGTTTGAGGCCATGGGCCATGGTCTGTTGGGAGCAAGCCAGGACTGGCCCACACCATTCTGGAGACCGGTGTCCTGGTCTGGCATCCTTGGGTTGGGGTCCACGTGGATTGGGATCCTTCCGGTCTGGAATTTGTTGGGTTGGAGTCCATATGGAGCAGAGTCCATCTGTTCTGACATCCACTGAGTTGGGCTCCACGCGGACTGGGGAACTTCTGATCTGGAATTCATTGGGTTGGGGTCTGTACGGACCAGGGTCCGTCTGGTCTGATATCCATTGGGTTGTTGTCCACGCAGCCTGGGGTCCGCGTGGTCTGACTTCATTGGGTTGGCATCCCCATGGGCCAGGCTCCACGCAGATTGGAATCATTGGGATCAAGTTCTTACGGTGTCCGTCTGTCCCCCATCAGACCATCATCCATGTAGACCGGGATCCAACCTTCGCAGCACCCACGCGGACCAGCACCCATGGGGCCAATCCTCACTGAAGAGAACACAAGGAACCATGGTCATCCCCAGCATCCCCCACACTTCCCCCAACCCTCCATCTCCGGCGCATCAGAGTGAGCCAGAACCCCGACCCCAGCAACGTCACAGGACCCAGTGCCCACCTTGAAGCCGTGCCAGGTTTGGATCTCCTGGAACAGGGCATCCCCGGGGCAGCTGGTGTTCACCATTTGCCTGTGGCCATGCAGAGTGTAGTTCTGGTGGAGCCACCCAGCCCTCACGGCACACGGTATGAGGCCATCGCGCACCAAAGCGATGGCCTGGGGATCCGGCAAGCTGGCTGAGAAGTTGCCCACGTAGCCCACTCCGTAACCCTTGGTGTTGTGACCTCTGGTATGGGCACCCACCCAGTGCCAACCTCGCCCTTGGTACAGGTATCCATCCGAACCCACCACGAAGCTGTGGGCACCCAATGCTGGTCAGCCCAACGTTGGTCAACCCCATATTGGTCAACCCAACGTTGGTCAACCCAATATTGGTCAACCCAGTGTTGGTCAACCCAATGTTGGTCAGCCCAACGTTGGTCAACCCAGTGTTGGTCAACCCAATGCTGGTCGACCCAATATTGGTGAACCCAACGTTGGTCAACCCAAAGCTGGTCAACTCAATGCGGGTCAACCCAGTGTTGGTCAACCCAATGTTGGTCAGCCCAACGTTGGTCAACCCCATATTGGTCAACCCAGTGTTGGTCAACCCAATGCTGGTCAACCCAATATTGGTGAACCCAATGTTGGTCAGCTCAACGTTGGTCAACCCAGTGTTGGTCAACCCAATGCTGGTGAACCCAATATTGGTCAACCCAATGCTGGTCAACCCAATGTTGGCCAACCCAGTGCTGGTCAACACAATGTTGGTCAACACAATGTTGGTCAACCCAACGTTGGTCAACCCAGTGGTGGTCAAACCAATGTTGGTCAACCCGATGTTGGTCAGCCCAACGTTGGTCAACCCAATATTGGTCAACTCAATGCTGGTCAACCCAATATCGGTCAATTCTGTGTTGATCAACCCTACCTTGGTCAACCCTATATCCCCCTCCAGTCACAGGGACCGTGGTGGGCTCACTGTGACACCAGTCTCACCTGTAGCCGATGTCATCCCAGCCACGGGTGTCCTGGTGGAAGAGCTGCATGGAGCGCATGTCGCGGGCGCAGGCGGCGAAGGAGCGGCATGGGGCGCTGGGCACGAAGGTGTGGTGGATGTAGATGGAACCCAAAGGTGGGGACAAGGGGCTGGGGGTGCCCCGGTAGGGACGGGCACCCCACATGCAGCGGGGGATGATGGCTGGACACTCTGCGAGGGAAAGCAGGGGGTGGTTGTGGGGGTGTATTTGGTCTTGGGAATGTGAAGTTTGGGGAGTTCCTTGGTTTGGGGATACTGCTGAGTCCACCTGGGGTCACCTTGTCCAGGGGACAGGGAGAATCTGCCCTTGGCTGCCATGGCTTTGTCCAGCATCCAGGGACACCCCTCTGGAGGACACTGGTGTGTCCATCGAGGGGACATAGTGGTGTCCATCTAAAAACCTGACATGTGGGGACACACCGGTGACCAGCGAGGGGATGTGGTGCTGCCTATCCATGGGCCACCAACTAGAGACAAAGCAGTATCCATGCAGGGGACGTGATGGTGTCTATCCTTGGGCCACCAACTGGGGATGCACTGATATCCACCTAGGGAACGTGGCAACGTCCATCCAGGGACCACCAGCTAGAGGCAAACCGGCGTCCATCCAGGGGATAAAGAGGTGTCTACCCAAAATCTACCATCTGGGGATTCAGTGGTGTCCATCCAGGGAACACACTGGTATTTGGCCATGCCATTCCGTGTGTCACCATGAGCAAAGTGACACCCCCCCTGGGATGCCCCCGGCTTCACTCAGCACCCTTCCTATTCCCACCAGCCATTCCAGCACCCACCAGCCATTCTTAGCACCCATCTCAGCAAACATCACCCATCCCAACATCCACCCCAGCACCCACCACCATTCCCACCACCCATCATCCACCACCCGCACCAGCACCCATCCCTGCCCCCATCCCACCATCCATCCTAACATTCACCTGATCTCCTTTCCCACCACCCATCCCAGCACCCAGCACCCATCCCAGCCCCCACCTCAACACCATCCCAAGACCGTTCCCTCCTCTTATCCCATCACCCATCCCAACACCGTTCCCAGCACCCATCCCTGCCCCCATCTCAACACCCATCCCAAGACCGTTCCCTCCTCTTATCCCATCACCCATCCCCAACACCGTTCCCAGCACCCATCCCTGCCCCCATCCC